>NC_034182.2:8734699-9034699 GCF_002021735.2 Oncorhynchus kisutch
TAGCATATGCATATATTTAGTATTTTTTGGATAGAAAACACTCAGAAGTTTCTAAAACTGTTCGAATGATATCTGTGAGTATAACAGAACTCATATGGCAGGCGAAAACCTGAGAAAGATTTCCCACTTCCTGGTTGGATTTTGAGGTTGGTCGTTTTTCAACTCATTCCCTATTGAAGATAGTGGGATATTGGTCATGTTGCACTTCCTAAGGCTTCCACTAGATGATGTCAACAGTCTTTAGAACCTTGTTTGATGCTTCTACTGTGAAGTGGGGCCGAATGAGAGGGGAATGAGTCAGAGGTCTGGCAAAGAGGCACGAGCTATTGACGTGCGGTCATGTGAGAGTTACCTCGCTCTCCATTGCTTTTCTACAGACAAAGGAATTCTCCGGTTGGAACATTACTGAAGATTTATGTTAAAAACATCCTAAAGATTGATTCTATACTTAGTTTGACATGATTCTACAACCTGTAATATAACTTTTGGGAATTTTTGTCCGACCTTTCGGCTGGACATGCACACACGTTTGGATTTGTTTACCAAACGCCCTAACAAAGGAAGGTATTTGGACATAAATTATGAACTTTATCGAACAAATCAAACATTTATTGTGGAACTGGGATTCCTGGGAGTGCATTCTGATGAAGATCAAAGGTAAGTGAATATTTATAATGCTATTTCTGACTAATGTTGGCTACACAACATGGCGGATATCTCTTTGGCTGTTTTGGTCTCTGAGCGCCATACTCAGATTATTGCATGGTGTGCTTTTTCCGTAAAGTTGTTTTGAAATCTGACACAGTGGTTGCATTAAGGAGAAGTTTATCTAAAGTTCCATGCATAATAGTTGTATCTTTTAATCAATGTTTATTATGAGTATTTCTGTGAATTGATGTGGCTCTCTGCAAAATCACCGCATGTCTTCGAACTACTAAACACGCCAATGTAAAATTAGATTTTTGGATACAAATATGCACTTTATTGAAATAAACATACATGTATTGTGTAACATGAAGTCGTATGAGTGTCATCTGATGAAGATCATCAAAGGTTAGTTATTAATTTTATCTATATTTCTACTTTTTGTGACTCCTCTCTTTGGCTGGAAAAATGGCTGTGTTTTTCTGTGACTTGGTGGTGACCTAACATAATAGTTTGTGGTGCTTTCACTGTAAAGCCTTTTTGAAATCAGACACTATGGCTGGATTAACGAGAATTTTATCTTTAAAATGGTGTAGAATACTTGTATGCTTGAGGATTTTTAATTATGAGATTTTTGTTATTTTGAATTTGGTGCCCTGCACTTTCATTGGCTGTTAGCGGGGTGGGACACTACTGTCCCGAATATCCCAGAGAGGTTAACCATACATACACAGACAGACTTATTCCTCTCACCTCAAAGATGACACACTTGATGACCTTGCCATATTTCTCACACTCTTCTTTGGTCTCCCCTTCCAAATCTTCATCCACCTCTCCTCTGCCCACCATGTTCTAAAACACACACACTTTATTGGACCTATGTACATAAACAAACACACAATCATTTACAATAAATACTCATGCACAGACAAAGACACACATAGCACCCACCCGTAGCAGCACAACTTTGGTAGGGCATTTGAGGATCTCTGTGAGGGGGTTGGCCTCTGACTTCTTGGAGGGGTCCACTGATGGGAGAAAGAGAGCAGAACATGTCAACAATAGGTCAAATAACTAAATATATTGGTAAACAGGAAGAGACTCAGACTGTAGATTGGACCAGAATGTGAACCACAACTGATGTTTTAACAAAGCTAGTTTATCAATCAGATGATGAGAAGGTTACAGGCACTAACCTTAAACTCAATTAGCACATATTTTCTAGGTTATCAACCATCATAATGTAGGCCCAAAATAAATGTGGCTACTAGTTCCATAATGAAACTTGACACACATTGAGATGAGCAAACTGTATAAGACACACGGGGCAAAACCGGATGTGCTGCGTCAAGGTAGGGAGGAAGTGATGTAACAGTGCCAAACCTATTGAAGCCGAGCCCCAGCCTAAAGGCTCAGCTGCTGCCGTCTGGTTACTGGATCCTGGTGCTTTAGAGAGGAACACATACACACGCGAACACAAACAAAACGGGGAAAAAAAGAACACACAACTAAGTTCGCAAATGTTGAAGATTAAAATCATCAATGAATGACAAATACCAATTAAAAACGGAATCTTGACTGAGGATGACCAAACACACAGCTCCAAATAACGTTACAATAGACAGACTTGGAACTAGAAACCTATATATATATATGATAAGAAAGATATCTGAGAGAAAGACAGGAGAGCTGAGAGAGACAGGAATGAGTGACAAAGAGACAGGGAAATGAGTGAGAGAGCGAGACAGGGAAGTGAGACGGCAGAAAGTGAGATATGAAGTATGGCGTTACTCTTCTCAGTGGCGTCTCCTATGATGATCTTGCCACCCCTCTTGCTGGTCTTCTCTACAGACAGGGCCGTGCTAAGACCCTGCTCGTGTTTGCCCAGCCCCTGGCCCTCCCGGAAGCCATACTTCTGCATGATCTTATGGGCCACGGTCCCTCTGGGGAGACAGGGACACAACATCAGATAACACCAACGAACAGAACACTGAGTGGCTGCACTATACAGGTTGATGCCATTGTGTTTTGAGTTGGGTATGTGAGATGATATACCAGATCTACTGGGATAGAACGTCCTATTAGTTGTATCAGACTCACCCCATGTTGGCCAGGAACGAGTTGGTGGGACCGCCAGGTGGCGAGCGGGGGCGGTCAGAGTCCTCGTACATGGGGGGAGGGATGGCTGCTTTAGAACCACGGGAGGGTCGCATCTCATCCTCATAGGAGTATGATGAGCCTGGAAGGGAGAGAGAGACAGTTAACACACTCACCTCATCAAGCATGTTGAATGTCATCCTAATGTTGAATAACACTGCTAGCTACTGGACAAACTCCCCCACATCCCAAACAGACAGACACCAATTCCTCTGTGAGCCATGACTCACTGTCTCTACTATCCACGAGCGATGAGGGTGGGGCGATGGCTGCTCCACCCATACCTAAAAGAGAGACATGGGTAAGAATCAAGGGACAGTCTAGTCACCACATATCCTGACGTAATCACAACATTATCCTAACTCCTTACATTAAGAACAAGTCCATCTGCCTAAATAATGGCACATAATAGTGATGATAACCCTGCTGTGAAGGCTCAGTGTGGAGAGCCTACTGGACCCTATTCCAACTAAACTACTGAAAGAGCTGCTTCCTGCGCCATTCCTCTCTAACATTTTTGAAAAAGCTGTTGCGCAGCTACAAAATGCTTCAGTCTGGTTTTAGACCCCATCATAGCACTGAGACTACACTTGTGAAGGTGGTAAACAACCTTTTAATGGCGTCAGACCGAGGCTCTGCATCTGTCCTCGTGCTCCTAGACCTTAGTGCTGCTTTTGATACCATCGATCAACACATTCTTTTGGAGATTGGAAATCCAAATTGGTCTACACGGACGAGTTCTGGTCTGGTTCAGATCTTATCTGTCGGAAAGATATCAATTTGTCTCTGTGAATGGTTTGTCCTCTGACAAATCAACTGTACATTTCAGTGTTCCTCAAGGTTCCGTTTTAGGACCACTTTTGATTTCACATATATATATATATATATATATATATATATATATATATATATATATATATATATATATATATATATATATATATATATATATATATATATATATATATATATATATATATATATATATATATATATATATATATATATATATATATATATACATACATACATACATACATATATACACATACATACATACATATATACACATACATACATACATATATATATATATATCCTCTTGGGGAAGTCATTCCAAAACATAAGGTTAACTTTCACTGCTATGCGGATGACACACAGCTGTACATTTCAATGAAACATAGTGAAGCCTCCAAATTGCCCTTGCTAGAAGCCTGTGTTTCAGACATAAGGAAGTGGATGGCTGCAAACGTTCTACTTTTAAACCCGGACAAAACAGAGATGCTTGTTCTAGATCCCAAGAAACAAAGAGATCTTCAGTTGAATCTGATAATTAATCTTAATGGTTGTACAGTCGTCTCAAATAAAACTGTGAAGGACCTTGGCGTTACTCTGGACCCCGATCTCTCTTTTGACAAACATATCAAGACTGTTTCAAGGACAGATTTTTCCCCATCTACGTAACATTGCAAAAATCTGAAACTTTCTGTCCAAAAACGATGCAGAAAAATGAATCCATGCTTTTGTTACTTCTAGGTTAGACTACTGCAATGCTCTACTTTCTGGCTACCTGGATAAAGCACTAAATAAACTTCAGTTAGTGCTAAATACAGCTGCTAGAATCCTGACTAGAACCAAAATATTTGATCATATTACTCCAGTGCTAGTCTCCCTACACAGGCTTCCTGTTAAGGCAAGGGCTGATTAAGGTTTTACTGCTAACCTACAAAGCATTACATGGGCTTGCTCCTACCTATCTTTCTGATTTGGTCCTGCCGTACATACCTACACGTACGCTACGGTCACAAGACGCAGGCCCCCTAATTGTCCCTAGAATTTCTAAGCAAACAGCTGGAGGCAGGGCTTTCTCCTATAGAGCAAAATTTTTATGGAATGCTCTGCCTACCCATGTGAGAGACGCAGACTCGGTCTCAACCTTTAAGTCTTTACTGAAGACTCATCTCTTCAGTAGGTCATATGATTGAGTGTAGTCTGGTCCAGGAGTGTGAAGGTGAAGGGAAAGGCTCTGGAGCAACAAACCGCCCTTGCTGTCTCTGCCTGGCCGGTTCCCCTCTCTTCACTGGTATTCTCTGCCACTAACCCTATTACAGGGGCTGAGTCACTGGCATACTGGTGCTCTTCCATGCCGTCCCTAGGAGGGGTGCGTCACTTGAGTGGGTTGAGTCGCTGACGTGGTCTTCCTGTCTGGGTTGGCGCCCCCCTTTGGGTTGTGCCGTGGCGGAGATCTTTGTGGGCTACACTCGGCCTTGTCTCAGGATGGTAAGTTGGTGGTTGAAGATATCCCTCTAGTGGTGTGGGGGCTATGCTTTGGCAAAGCGGGTGGGGTTATATCCTGCCTGTTTGGCCCTGTCCAGGGGTATCATTAGATGGGGCCACAGTGTCTCCTGACCCCTCCTGTCTCAGCCTCCAGTATTTATGCTGCAGTAGTTTGTGTCGGGGGGCTATGGTCAGTTTGTTATATCTGGAGTACTTCTCCTGTCTTATCCGGTGTCCTGTGTGAATTTAAGTATGCTCTCTCTAATTGTCTCTTTCTTTCTCTCGGAGGACCTGAGCCCTAGGATCATGCCTCAGGACTACCTGGCATGATGACTCCTTGCTGTCCCCAGTCCACCTGGAAGTGCTGCTGCTCCAATTGCAACTGTTCTGCTGCGGCTATGGATACCTGACCTGTTCACCGGACGTGCTACCTGTCCCAGACCTGCTGTTTTCAACTCTCTAGAGACAGCAGGAGCGGTAGAGATACTCTCAATGATCGACTATGAAAAGCCAACTGACATTTACTCCTGAGGTGCTGACTTGTTGCACCCTCGACAACTACTGTGATTATTATTATTATTATTTGACCATGCTGGTCATTTATGAACATTTGAACATCTTGGCCATGTTCTGTTATAATCTCCACCCGGCACAGCCAGAAGAGGACTGGCCACCCCTCATAGCCTGGTTCCGCTCTAGGTTTCTTCCTAGGTTTTGGCATTTCTAGGGAGTTTTTCCTAGCCACCGTGCTTCTACACCTGCATTGTTTGCTGTTTGGGTTTTAGGCTGGGTTTCTGTACAGCACTTTGATACATCAGCTGATGTTCGAAGGGCTATATAAATAAATTTGATTTGGAGACCAGTGAAACCAGAGGTAGTCTACTCACTCCTTTTTCTCTTCTCCTTCTCATAGTCCTCCTCCTCCTCATCTGACTCTCCCTCTGCAGCAGGGAAGCGGGAGAATCCGCTCGGAGCGCTGCTGCCCTCGTGTCGGTCCTTCCTCTTTCTGGACAGGAAACACACATGAGGTCAGAACGAAGGAAGAACATGGACTGAAATGATGTGGTCATCGTCAGGTCCATATTCCTACAGTGTGAAAACTTCTATAAACAATACATCATCCTTAGTTTCCTGAGGGATATAAAATTCTAACTGTCAACAATAACAACAGAATCCTGTTGAATGTTCTAGAAGTGTAGCTTTGATGCTGTTCGGTAAGAGGTCGTACTTCTCTCTTTCCTCTATCTCCTTCAGTCGTTCCTGCTCTCTCTGCCTCTGCCTCTCCTCGCGGTGTCTCTTCACCACCTTCTCGTAGTCGTTGGGGAACATGGGGTCATACTCATCAGCCAGGGGGATTAGCGTGTCCCCCGAGGAGAACCCGCTGGGTGCTGTATCCTGACACACACATCACATAAGTCACACACATTTCACATGGGACACCCTGACAAATACTTGTGTCACAGAAACACACACAGCCCTCACCTTGAGGCCTGCTGCAATGTGTGGGGGTGTGTCTATTATCTGTCTGTCATCAGCGGAACCTCCTCTCTTTAAGTCGATGACTGGAGCCAGGACAGTACCCTGCTTCATCCGCTGACTCTGTGGGGAACACACACAACACATCATCCATACCTCTGGATGTGGAGACAAGGTTCATAGATATGGCTAGGGATGCTTTTGGTAAGCATAGCTTTGAGTCATTCCTGAAACAAGCTTTCATCAACCTGCAGTGCCATTGGAACCCACCTTAGCCTGAGTCAGAGCTGCCTTCTTTACTTTCAGCTGTGACTGCAGTAGCTTAAAATTCTTGGACCAGCCCTCGGTCTTGGTGTCACTGGTCGCACTCCCGACGCCCATGTCGTCGTAAAGCGACATGGTTCTCAGAGTTTAAAGACACGGGAAACACTATGGTCACCCCACTTCGATACCGAAGTAACTTTTTCGTTGCAGGTTAGGGGAACGTACGCAGTAAATTATAATACTTTACTTCGTATGTCAGGAGAATTAACGTAGCCGGTTCAGACACTGAGCTTAATGTTAGGAAAAGTGTTAGCGAAAAGGCTCTCCTAACCGGCTAGGAAAATAACTTTGTATCGAAGTGGCGTGAAAAGAGTGTTTCCCTTAAAAATAGTCCTGGCAGTAGCAGGATAAATAGACCTGTAAATAAAAGCAGTGTCAAATAAAATAGATAACTGACATAGATAGATAGAGCTGTCGTTTGGATTGCAACGACACGACCGCACATCACACAATACACTGAGCAGACCATTACCAAAGACAGTCCAGTAGGTTTAAAAAACGAAATACATTGCATTTGTAAGGACGTAGCCAGCGCTAGCTAACGCGTTTACTAACGATCAACAACAATTGTATAGGTATTTTGTCGCAGAGGCACACTAACAATATTTCCCCCTTTCCAAATAAGACTCAAATACTCACCTCATAAAATATAACTAGTAGCCAAATAAATCGTTGTAATGCGTGAATAGGTGCCTTTTTATCAGCACATATAGCTACATGGACTTCCAAATCGATACAATAAACGTCATAAAAATTGTCAATTTCTTCTTCTTTAAAATTGTATTAGCAAACCGCAACCAGCTGCAAGGTGCATACACTGCCACCTACTATACTGGAGTGTGAGGCCGGTTACAGCCTCCTACTAATCTATTTCTCTTTTCTAGCCCTGTGTTTCTGCCTACTGTTCTGAAGTGTGAATTAATTACACTTTGTAACACAAAATGGGAAAGGATAGGGAAATGGCAAGAAAAATGACCATACCAACTATCCCTACACTCACCACTATTCCACTACTTTGCCCTATCTGATCCTACATCATGCAGGCCTGGGAGGACGGGACCCTATTGTTTAACACACCTTGCACATTAATGAGCATGAGATTTCTGAACAGGCCTCGAAACCATGCCAGGACCATCAGAAGCACCAGCCCCTAAAGTAGGTCCATTTACTACAGGTAAGCTCCATCAGTCCTCACTGTAGTTCTACCAATCTGTTTTACGGCCTCTGCGTACGATACATTATGACTAATCCGATATATCTGAGCCTCTCTAGCCTCTCTCTGTACCTGGCATCCACAAAATGCTGCACCGTGTTCTCCCCCACAATTACAGCACTTAACCTCCACATCGCTTCCACATTCATGGGCTGGCAGGGTCGCCTAGTGGTTAGAGCGTTGGACTAGTAACCAGAAGGTTGCCCCCGAGCTGACAAGGTACAAATATGTCGTTCTGCCCCTGAACAGGCAGTTAACCCACTGTTCCTAGGCTGCCATTGAAAATAAGAATTTGTTCTTAACTGACTTGCCTAGTTAAAGAAATGTTAATAATATATTCCCATTAAACATTTCCATTTTGAGAATCTTTTTTTGATATTTAGTCTGTATATAGTCTCACTATTGTTATTTTACTGCTGCTCTTTAATTACTTGTTCCTTTTATTTCTTATTCATATTTTTAAAAATTGCATTCCTGGTTAGGGGCTTGAATTTAAAACGTTCCACCTTCACTGCTGTCCCTTCGATGTTTCTGTGGTCTATCGTTGGTTAGTTATAACAATCTATGACATAGTCTTACAATTGGAATTAATGATTGTATATTGGAATTCAAACCAACACAAGCCATATCTAGCATTCAAAGGGTAGGTGTTCAAATCCCATCATGGACAACTTTGGCATTTTATCTAATTATCAGCTTTGCAACTACTCAATACTTTTTAGCTACTTCGGCATTACTTAGCATGTTAGCTAACCCCAACTCCTAACCTCTAGGTTTTTAATTTATTATCATTTTTATTTAACCTTTATTTAACTGATAACGTTAGCGACCTAGCTATACAAAATGGATGGAAATCCACAAATCAATACATACCATAGGAAACGTAACATATCATACTCATTTTTAATATTGAGGATTTACATTTACTATGTTACGTCTACCCCTGAGTCCAGGTTGTAATAGTAGCCGTCAATGATTGAGAATGAAAGTGAAAGTGCCAAAGTGGGAGCTACACATGTAACGTGGATGAAAGGTTTGCGGCGTTAACACAGACCATATCAAACGTTCGGAGTGGCATATTATTTTCCTGTGACTTAGTTCATCATCAAAGAGACTTGAAAGTGAGTCCTTTATTTAAACATTGGAATAGCAGGCTCCAGGGTCATGCGGCTGCGTCTCCTTTCCCTCCTTCTTATCGTCAAAGTGTGTCGACTCAATACTGTCAGTCCAGGTCAGTACATTTTGTCTGTTACAATTATGTATAGTAAGGGATAAACGTCGTCCCTTTGCGAATTATTTTCCCAATGTATTTTACAGAACGGCGTTGTTTCTTCCGCTTATAGTACAGTTGCCAAAGAAATCACACATTTACAGGTATAATATATATTATTTACGTATAATTTAAAAAAAATAAACGAATGCATACTTTTTCATATTTTGGTTGCTAGTTCGATATTTATCCTCATATAAGTAGGTTTGCTAGCAGCAAAACTATTTATCTAGCTAAATAAGCGATCCAGTCGTTCGTTCGATTAGTTCGTTCTTTATGTTCGTTTGCCGTGCTCAGTGACAACGTTCGTATCCCTTGCTTGCTGCTAGCTAGTCAACTAGCTACGGCTACAAAATAACACCAACTTTTATTCTGTTGCGTTTATAAACGCGGTTTATACCACACTTACCAAATAAAACAATACTATAAGCACACATTTACCGTTAGAAATAACATTTAACCAAATGCTAGTTTAAAATAAATTGGAGATAATTTTTTTCTTCTTTAAATAAAAAACGTGTGTGTGTGTGTGCTTGTGGTTGGTGGCTGCCATCTGAATAGATTGAACAACACTCTTAAAATATGTTATCTAGAACCTAAAAGGGTTCTTTGGCAGTTCCCATAGGATAACCATTTATAGAACCCTTCTTGGTTCCAGGTAGAACACCTTTTGGTTCCCTCTAGCGAAAGGGTTCTACATGGAACCATGACATAGACTGACCAGGTGAAAGCTATGATCCCTTATTGATATCCACTTCCATCAGTGTAGGTGAAGGGGAGGAGATGGGTTAAAGAATGATTTTTAAGCCTTGAGTCAATTGAGACATGGATTGTGTATTTTGTGCCATTCAGAGGATGAATGGTCAAGACAAAATATTTAAGTGCCTTTGAACGGGGTATGGTAGTAGGTGCCAGGTGCTGTATTTTTCACGCTCAACAGTTTCCCTTGTGTATCAAGAATGGTCCTCCACCCAAAGGACTTCCACCCGACTTGACACAACTGTGGGAAGCATTCAGCATGGGCCAGCTTCCCTGTGGAACGCTTTCAACACCTTGTAGATTCCATGCCCCAACGAATTGAGACTGTTCTGAGGGCGAAAGGGGGTGCAACTCAATAATATTTTGTACACTCAGTGTATTTGTGTGTTATTTATTGCAGTTTCATCAAATCCTTTTTACACATTTGTTTCAGACACTACCAGGTGACCTAAAATAGAGAATCAAAAAGCTTGATTGTCCATGTTATTACTATCTTAAACCAACCATAGCCTATGTGTTAGGGTTGTAGATGTAAAGAAAAATGTATGTTTTTAATAAAAAAAGTGATGGTCAATTATTTCTTTCCCAAATGGTCCCCAGAGGAAGAAGGCCTAATCACCAGTCCCTGTTTTGGAAATGCTGAAAGAAACCATGTTTCCTTACCCTGAAAGCAGTCTAAGCAGACAGAGACCAAACTCAAACACTCATAAAATCATGAAAACGTTATTGTCTTTAATCAAAGAATGTCATTTTGGCAATACTTTTTTTTAAATATACGTTTTAGAAATTGATACAAAGATGTATTTATTTTTAAATACATTTTGGAGAGATTTTTTAAATGTAAATACACCTGGAACCACCTCAGCGGCCTTGGGGTTAAAGTGTCCGCCTGAGATTGGGAGTTCTACCGAAGACTATAAATGGGACCTATTTCCTCTCTGCTTGGCACACAGCATTAAGGAGTGGATTCGGGGTAAGGCCCTGTGACAGATTAGGGGGTATACTTGTACATCAAGAGGCTTCATGCTACAGAAACAGAAGATTTGATGCCTGGACTTGTTATGAATAAAAGCCTATACAGACAGATTGGTATAAGATATATGCTTGTTGACAAGATGATAGGGATTCACTGAAGGGAAATATTGACCAACAGAGCATCTTTGAGTAGTGGTCTTCATGGACACCTAAAAAACAAACTAGGGGTTTATATGTTTTGAGCTTCTGTGTTGTATATTCAAATCAAATCAAATGTATTTATATAGCCCTTCGTACATCAGCTGATATCTCAAAGTGCTGTACAGAAACCCAGCCTAAAACCCCAAACAGCAAGCAATGCAGGTGTAGAAGCACGGTGGCTAGGAAACCTCCATAGAAAGGAAGAAGAAACCTAAAGAGGAACCAAGCTATGAGGGGTGGTCAGTCCTCTTCTGACTGTGCCGGGTGGAGATTATAACAGAACATGGCCAAGATGTTCAAATGTTCATAAATGACCAGCATGGTCAAATAATTAATAATCACAGTAGTTGTCAAGGGCGCAGCAAGTCAGCACCTCAGGAGTAAATGTCAGTTGGCTTTTCATAGCCGATCATTAAGAGTATCTCTACCACTCCTGCTGTCTCTAGAGAGTTGAAAACAGCAGGTCTGGGACAGGTAGCACATCCGGTGAACAGGTCAGGATTCCATAGCCGCAGGCAGAACAGTTGAAACTGGAGCAGCAGCACGGCCAGGTGGACTGGGGACAGCAAGGAATCATCATACCAGGTAGTCCTGAGGCATGGTCCTAGGGCTCAGGTCCTCAGAGAGAAAGAGAGAATTAGAGAGAGCATACTTAAATTCACACAGGACACCGGATAAGACAGGAGAAGTACTCCAGATATAACAAACTGACCATAGCCCCCCGACACATAAACTACTGCAGCATAAATACTAGAGGCTGAGACAGGAGTGGTCAGGAGACACTGTGGCCCCATCCGATGATACCCCCGGACAGGGCCAAACAGGAAGGATATAACCCCACCCACTTTGCCAAAGCACAGCCCCCACACCACTAGAGGGATATCTTCAACCACCAACTTACCATCCTGAGGCAAGGCCGAGTATAGCCCACAAAGATCTCTGCCACGGCACAACCCAAGGGGGGGGAGCCAACCCAGACAGGAAGATCACGTCAGTGACTCAACCCACTCAAGTGACGCACCCCTCCTAGGGACGGCATGAAAGAGCACCAGTAAGCCAGTGACTCAGCCCCTGTAATAGGGTTATGGGCAGAGATTCCCAGTGGAGAGAGGGGAACCGGCCAGGCAGAGACAGCAAGGGTGGTTCGTTGCTCCAGAGCCTTCACACTCCTGGGCCAGACTACACTCAATCATATGACCTACTGAAGAGATGAGTCTTCAGTAAAGACTTAAAGGTTGAGACCGAGTCTGCGTCTCTCACATGGGTAGGCAGACCATTCCATAAAAATGGAGCTCTATAGGAGAAAGCCCTGCCTCCAGCTGTTTGCTTAGAAATTCTAGGGACAATTAGGGGGCCTGCGTCTTGTGACCGTAGCGTACGTGTAGGTATGTACGGCAGGACCAAATCATAAAGATAGGTAGGAGGAAGCCCATATAATGCTTTGTAGGTTAGCAGTAAAACCTTGAAATCAGCCCTTGCCTTAACAGGAAGCCAGTATAGGGAGGCTAGCACTGGAGTAATATGATCAAATTTTTTGGTTCTAGTCAGGATTCTAGCAGCCGTATTTAGCACTAACTGAAGTTTATTTCGTGCTTTATCCAGGTAGCCGGAAAGTAGAGCATTGCAGTAGTCTAACCTAGAAGTAACAAAAGCATGGCTACATTTTTCTGCATCCTTTTTGGACAGAAAGTTAAAGTGTAATATTGGGATGTAAACTCAGACTCCATTTCAACTCAATATCTGACATGGTACAGGTGTCTTCAATTTGCATCAATAGCCATATGTGTGTGAGGTGTATACTTTTGATACCATGAAGATTTTTAAGACTACCAAAAAACACCATGTGTGACCCTGTTTTCTACTAACCTTCCAGAGAGACCTGGGCTGAGGCCCAAACACTTACAGACACACCCTATCCCCTCAGCCCTCAAATTAAGTGGACACTTCTGATGACGAATCATGAAGTTTGACGAGTATACACTGACAGGGCAAGGGGCGAGGGAGGTAGGAATGATTTTTAATTGGCTGGACATTTGTCACTCGTTCATCCCGCGATGATTGTGTTTTCAGCCACCAGGTACTTTATATGCACAACAGTCAATTGAGTGCATGTCTACTTGTATTAAATAATTATTAATATATGCCTACTGTACGATAGCTAGCAAATTAATTAGTTAACTTACGTTAGCCTGCCTAGCTTCTGAAGAGGGAAAAAAATGTATTTCTCAAAAGATAACCAAACAAAAACATATTTACTTTTACGAGACGTGTTTGTGCAGTCATGTGCATTAGTAGCACACTTTCTAACTTTTTTGCATTCGTTTTTACTTACACTTGTATGTCGATTTCTCCATTGATGTTGTTTTTAAGTTTTCACAGACTTTTCTTAGCGGATGTACAATGGTCGCGAATTGAATTATGGGGGGTTTCAGGCCCTGGAGTGAACATAATTGGACACTCGCAAAGCCGACTAAAAACGAGGGCTGAGGGGCTTACGTTGCAAACTTCCCTTGCTTGGCTAATTATTTGGACCCGCCCTCCAAGATGGCAACGGGGATTCCCACAAGGGCATAAGGTGAGGATACAGTAAGTGGAAGGGCATAAGGCAAGGGTACAGTAAGTGGACGAGGGTGTGTCTTTTAAGTGTTTGGAAGGCAGCCCATGAGTAATGGCAAACATTGTTAAAGGCCTAGTGTAGTCAAAATTAGTATTTTTTTAAATTATGTATTATATTATGCTACAACTGAAGAAACTAACACTGTAAAAGTGATTTTGTTTTTGTGATAATGTGAAATGATAATAGTTGCTAGTTGAAAATATAATCCACAAAATCTTCACAGGACCTTCTAATCAGCAAATGTTACATGGATGGAGTTTAGGCTTCCTGGTGACATTACCAGATGGTATGTTAGTTGACCAATAACAGCTAATTTTCTGATTACATATCCCTCCCATTAGGTCCCTCCGCTCTGGTGGATCGAGCCACATTGTGGTTAACATTGTGGCACTACTTAGGTGCCCTTCCCTCCCCACTCAGACCATTCCCAGACAGTCCTAGCAAAATTATTGATTGAAAAATAGTTTATTTTGGACAATTTGAGTGGACAACTATTACAGTAGGTACTTAATTGTTAAACAGAATCATATGATAACATATGCAATGGGGCTTTAAAATGCAGAATTTGTTTATTTTATTTCACCTTTATTTAACCAGGTAGGCTAGTTGAGAACAAGTTCTCATTTACAACTGCGACCTGGCCAAGATAAAGCATAGCAGTGTGAACAGACAACAACACAGAGTTACACATGGAGTAAACAATAAACCAGTCAATAACACAGTAGAAAAAAAGAGTCTATACACATTGTGTGCAAAAGGCATGAGGAGGTAGGTGAATAATTACAATTTTGCAGATTAACACTGGAGTGATAAATGATCAGATGGTCATTTGCAGGTAGAGATACTGGTGTGCAAAAGAGCAGAAAAGTAAATAAATAAAAACAGTATGGGGATGAGGTAGGTAAATTGGGTGGGCTATTTACCGATGGACTATGTACAGCTGCAGCGATCGGTTAGCTGCTCAGATAGCAGATGTTTAAAGCTGGTGAGGGAGATAAGTCTCCATGCATTCCCCCCCCCCCCAAGACAAAATTGGTCCCCCAAAATGTTCAAATTGTGACTGCACCACTGAGGCTTTGGTTCCACCCCAGTATTATGGGAACACACCTTATTTACTTAGTCACCTTCTCATCACCCCTCAGACGTGTGCCCACCCCTGTCTCATTGGAAGCTCACCAAGCCCCTGAACACGAGGGATAGTTATCAAGAAAACGAATCTCTGCGCTACCAGTGTGTGGATGGCTATGTGAGGAAGGCGGGAACCTCCAATCTCATCAAGTGCAAACGGATTGGTCAGGTTCTTCAGTGGACACTCCCAACACTGACATGCATACGTAAGTAGACGCTCCTATGACACATTGAGACAGACAAGCCACACCTATAAGATCAGGTATTCCAACTATAGACTATATCTGTAATGCATATCATTTACATATAAAGAGCAGGTATGAGACTAGATATTTGGAACAAACGTGTGTATTGTCTGGCTGATTCTCACATGCTTATTCCAGCTGACCCATCCATTCCAACTACGATAGAACGTGAGTATTGCCTGCCTGCCTGCCTGCCTGCCTGCCTGCCTGCCTGCCTGTCTCTGCCAGAGAGAGAAAGAGAGATTTAGAAATGTTGTTAATAAATGCCAAAGCCTGATCCAGGAAATGGTTGTAGGGGGTTTCATGTCAGGGGAGATCAATGAGATTAAAGCCAGCAGCCAGCAAATCAAACTTCATTTGCCACATGCGCCGAATACAACAAGTGTAGACTTTACCGTGAAATGCTTACTTACAAGCCCTTTACAAACAGTTCAAGAAGAATAAATTATTTACCAAGTAGGCAAAAAAAAGAAGTAATAATTAAAAGTAACACAATAAGAATAATCTGTACATGTAGGTGGGGGCGAATTGTCTATGCATAGGTAACAAACAGCGAGTAGCAGCAGTGTACAGGGGGGTGTCAATGTAAATTGTCCGGTGGTGATTTTTATGAATTGTTCAGCAGTCTAATGGCTTGGGGGTAGAAGCTGTTGAGGAGACTTTTGGTCCTAGACTTGGCACCCCGGTACCGCTTGCCGTGCGGTAGCATAGAAAACAGTCTATAACTTGGGTGACTGGAGTCTGACAATTTTATGGACTTTCCTCTGACACCACCTATTATATTGGTCCTGGATGGCAGGAAGCTTGGCCCCAGTGACGTACTGGGCCATTCTCACTACCCTTTGTAGCGCCATACCAGGCGGTGATGCAACCGGTCAGGATGCTCTCGATGGTGCAGCTGTAGAACCTTTTGAGGATCTGGGGGCCCATGCCAAATCTTTTCAGTCTCCTGTGGGACAAAAGGTTTTTGTCGTGGCCTCTTCATGACTGTCTTGGTATGTTTGGACCATGATAGTTCGTTGGTGATGTGGGCACTTTTCCATCTAGACTTACTCCCACACCTGGGTCTCACCAGTGTTTTATGTTAATGCTCTAGTGCTATTATTGTGTTTTCATCAGGAGTTCGTCACTAATGACTTGTGGCGAGCATAATCCACAAACTCGGCATCATTCAAGATTGTTGCTTTTGTGAGAAGGTGTTAAAGTTCACAGTTAGCCACTTATGTAAATGACAGCTGAAAAGTACCCATAGCCTTGCCTTGGCTCCAAGTCAGAGCACGTCCACCGGAGCCATGGCCCAGTGAGACACTTCCCCATACAGGGGAAAAAGAAAAGTCTGAGCCTTTTGGGTAAAACACTGGGTTAAATTGTCAGTAGAGAGAGAGATAATCATTATCTCTGATATCTGGGAAATGAGCCAATCGGTCAGCTGCACAACATTTTCATAATGTTACTGTATGGTTTGAACATAAGACAGTTAAAAAAAATAAAGAAGTACAAGTTTGAAAGTACTATGGAAAGCAAATGGAAAGTACCATAGGGGAGTGGGTGTATATTTCTTGTAATACCAGACTAAAAATAACTGACTGCCGTCAATATATCCTCTCTCCTTTCCACTTCTTGTGATTCAGCACCACTACTTTCACTTTCTCCTAACCTTTTGGGTACATGATCTGTGTGATACAGTATATGGAAAGATACATTGTATGTACATTGCCAATGGACCTAAGGCAGCGTTTCCCAAATTTGGTCCTCAGGAGTCCAAGGGTTGCACGTTTTGGTTTTTGCCCTAACACTACACAGCTGATTCAACACGTGAGGATTAGTTGATTATTTGAATCAGCTGTGTAGTGCTAGGGAAAAACCAAAATGTGCACCCCCTTGGTTTGGGAAACGCTGACCTAAGGGAAAGGGTCCACTGACATTGATCAGACTGTTTATCAACCGTCTGAGTACACGATGTGATTCTCTTTGATTTGAGCGGTTTCTGTGTCCAACCCCACACTGTGTGCAGGTGTTTGTTTGACTTGGGCTGGGACCTACGGTGCCTTCAGAAAGTATTCGCACCCTTCGACTTTTCCCACATTTTGTTCTGTTACAAAGTGGAATTACAATGGATTTAATTGTCAACAGTCATTCAAGGGTTTTTCTTTATTTTTTACTTCATTGTAGAATAATAGTGAAGACATCAAACTATGAAATAACACATGGAATCATGTAGTAACCAAAGAAGGGTTTTAGATTTTATATTCTTCAAAGTAGCCACCCTTTGCTTTGATGACAGCTTTGCACACTCTTTGCATTCTCTCAACCAGCTTTACCTGGAATGTAGTCTTGCAGGAGTTCCCACATATGCTGAGCACTTGCTGGCTGCTTTTCCTTCACTCTGCCGTCCAACTCATCCCAAAACATTGCAATTGGGTTGAGGTCAGGTGATTGTGGGTGCCAGGTCATCTGAATCAGCACTACACCATTCTCCTTCTTGGTCAAATAGCTCTTACACAGCCGGGGGTGTATTTTGGGTCATTGTCCTGTTGAAAAACATGTGATAGTCCCACTATGCTGGTTAAGTGTGCCTTGAATTCTAAATAAATCACTGACAGTGTCACAAGCAAAGCACACCCACACCATCACACCTCCTCCATGCTTCACGGGGTGAACAAACACATGCAGAGATCATCCGTTCACCTACTCTGCGTCTCACAAAGACACGGCAGTTGGAACCAAAAATCTCAAATTTGGACTCATCAGGCCGAAGGACAGATTTCCACCGGTCTAATGCCCATTGCTCGTGTTTCTTGGCCCACGCAAGTCTCTAATTATTATTGGTGTCCTTTAGTAATGGTTTCTTTGCAGCAATTCGACCATGAAGGCCTGATTCACGCAGTCTCCTCTGAACAGTTGATGTTGAGATGTGTCCGTTACTTGAACTCTGAAGCATTTATTTGGGCTCTATTGGACTTGCAACAGATGTAACTCTGGGTCTTCATTTCCTGTGGCAGTCTTCATGAGAGCCAGTTTCATCATAGCACTTGATGGTTTTTGCAACTGCACTTGAAGAAACTTTCAAAGTTCTTGACATTTTCCGCGTTGACTGACCTTCATGTCTTAAAGTAACGGTGGACTGTCATTTCTCTTTGCTTATTTGAGCTGTTCTTGCCATAATATGGACTTGGTCTTTTACCAACTAGGGCTCTCTTTTGTATACCAACCCTACCTTCTCACAACACAACTGATTGTCTCAAATGCATTAAGGAGGAAAGAAATTCCACAAATTAACTTTTAACAAGGCGCACCTCCTGAAGCTGGTTGAGAAAATGCCAAGAGTGTGCAAAGCTGTCATCAAGACAAAAGGTGACAACTTTGAAGAATCTCAAATATAAAACATATTTTGATTTGTTTAACACTTTTTTGGTTACTACATGATTCCATATTTATTATTTAAAAGTTTGTCTTCACTATTATTCTACAACGTAGAAAATAGTCAAAAAGAAAGAAAAACCCTTGAATGAGTAGGTGTGTTCAAACTTTAGACTGCTACTCTATATTTCCATACCCTTTTAGTGTAGGAGCTGTTTGAAAATCCTGTCTGAAATTTCAGCCTGTTTTGGAGGGATGGCGTTTTGGCCTGCCTGGTGACATCACCATGCGGTAAATTAATTAATAGACCAATTAGAAAGACAGTTCTAAACCTCTGCTAATAACAGCTAATTTTCTGTTTCCCCCTCCTGACTCAGACCACTCCAAGACAGTCCTAGCAAAATTGTTATTTTGGTTTCTTTTTAACCAATTCTCAGTAAGTTACTTAATTGTTACCCAGAAATGATTTGATATTAATATATTATTTGATTTGATATATTAGCTAAACACTATTATTGCACACAGGGTGAGTCCATGCAACTTATGTGACTTGTTAAGCAACGTTCAAGACATTTTAGCTTTTCGTTTTAAATTAACTTGTAAACATTTCTAAAAACATAATTCCACTTTGATATTATGGGGTATGGTGTGTAGGTCATTGACACAAAAGCTCAATTCAATCAATGTTAAATTCAGGCTGTAACACAACACAATGTGGAAGAATTCAAGGGGTGTGAATACTCTCTGAAGGCACTTTAAGTCCCTGTCCTGGTTGTATTGATTTCCTGTGACAGACCTCTTTCATCCTCTCTCCACCAACAGCTTCAACAACCCACAAGACAACTCAATTTCCTACAACGCACCTCTCAGTGCCCACAGAGAGAGTTAGCCCAAGACCAACCACTCTCAGTTCACTTTTATCTCAAACACTGCGTATGTCCCTCCCAATTTTCATCAATTGCTGCCTTGCTTCTATGAGGTATAGTTGGACAGGTCAGTTAAAACTGTTACTCTGACCTTTTCCCTCTAATCCTAGATTCGGTCACAGAGACCCAAGAGGTCATTACAACGGTTACAGTGACAACTACCATCATCAGTGACATCACATCAGTGCCAGTGGATAAGTCCAGTGCGGTGACCTCTGTCTCCACGAAGACTGTTTCTCCATCAGAGAGTTACTGTGTCCCCAACAGAACCCCAACCCCCAGTGAGGATCCAGGTGGCGGTGAGGAGACTTGTCCCATAGTGTATCACTCTACTAAATAGTACAGATAGATCCTTAAATAAATGCAAGAAAAATATATGTTGGGTAATGGTCCATTCTAGTGTACTGTTCTTTGTTGTTCATGCTAGACCAGGGGTTCCCAAAACTCTTTGGCCCACGACCCCATTTTGATATCTGAAAATTCTGATTGCCCCAACCATGTAAAACAAATGTTATTCAAATGTAATTAACAGCCAATGTTACTTTTTTATTTCGGGCTATGACAGTCAATTGCAAATTATTCTGACAATTTATCTTTTCTCAACAACACTAATGAGATGGGTGTGCTAGATGCATGTAGTGTCGGAGCTTCTCAAAATCAGGGGCGTGGTCGACAGTGTGCACCTCCTCTCTGCTGTCACATCCAACCTCGATCTGTATTTGGTTTTAATGCAGACGAGAGCACGGAATCCAGCTTCACACAGATATGAGCTGGCGAAGGGTGGCATGAGCTTTATGGTGCGTTCAAGACAACTGAGAACTCGGAAAAGTACCCGGTCAAATAATGACGTCAGTAATCGGAAAGTCGGAGCTCTAGAAAGAGGTTTGAGTTCCAGAGTTGGAATTCCGAGTTGGATGACCGTTCAAAACTATTTTTCCCAGTCAGAGATCGTTCTTTTCAGAGTTTCCAGTTGTCTTAAACGCACTGAAGTCATAAGTCTGAGATTTCTGAGTTCCCATTTGCTTTGAACGCACAGAGGAAGACGGAAGGCTATTCCCCTTGAGTCAGGAACCAATACTCCTCCATGGTGACCCCTGAATGCTTTCGGTCACATGACACCTCGATCACCTGTTCAATTTCACTTACCGGCATGTCAACTGATCCAGGATCACAGTCAAATGGATTGGGAAGTAGGTCCGAAAGTGCACTTCAAAGCGTTGAAGGTGAGCAGTCATCACTCATGTGAGACACTTACTGATGCTGTTTTCTGTTTAGAAAAATGCACCGCCGAGGGAAAGGTGCATGGTTGGTTTTTGAAAGACTCTCTCCAATAAGAAGTCTTTCCTCTGAATTCACTGATTCATTCAGTCATCTGTAGAATGTTTTTTTTATTTACCCACCCAGCATGCTTGTGTTCAGTTCATTCAGTCTCCCAAATGTATCTGTTACGAATTGAACTTTAATTAAATGAGTTGACTCTTCACATGGGATGATTTTACTGAACAACAAAAGAAAGGGAATATTGAATGATCCCCAATCTCCCAAAAATGTTTTCAACATACATCTGTAAAATGATAGTCTAGAAACTAAAGCTTTGGTTGTCTTCCTCTCAGGCTTCCATGTCTTCTCCCTGGACCTCCTCAATGTCCACCTCTTGAACATCAGACTCTGAGGCCTCATCTTCACTGTCACTTTCCAACCTTGTTGAGGATGGGTTGTTGTCAGGTTCAAAAAGCCAAACATTTTCCCGGATGGCCACCAAATTTTCAACCCTTGTATTGGTCAGCATGTTGCGTGCTTTGGTGTGTGTGTTCCCAAACAAGGACCAGTTGCGCTCTGAGGCGGCTGATGTTGGTGGGATTTGGAGATGATGGAGGCAACCGGGGAAAGAGCCTCAGATCCACAAAGTCCCTTCGACCAGGTGGCTTATGAGATATGTTGGCACGACTGCCATATTGCATATCCATCTCAAAGCCCTTGCTTGGAAGTGTACTTCGCCAGACTGCCAAGAACCTTGCCCTCATCCAGGCCAAGGTGGCAAGACACAGTAGTGATGACATAGGCCTTGTTGATCTCTGCACCAGACAGAATGCTCTTGCAAGCATACTTGGGACCCAACATGCATGCTGCGGCGTGTATGGGCTTCAGGCAGAAGTCTTCATGCTTTTTGATGTATTTCAGAACTGCAGTTTCCTCTGCTTGGACTAACAGTCAAGTGGGCAGGGCAGTACGGATTTCTTCTCTTACATCTGCAAGCAGAGTCTGAACATCAGACAGGATGGCATTGTCTCCCTCAATCCGTGCAATGGCTACTGCTATAGGTTTCAGGAGTTTCAGGCTGCTTACCACGCCCTCCCAAAATACATCATCCAGGAAGATCCTCTTGCTGGGGCTGTCCATATTGGCAGACTGTGATATGGCCATTTCTTGGAGAGACTCCTTCCCCTCCAGGAGACTGTCAAACATGATGACAACACCACCCCAACAGGTGCTCCTGGGCAGCTTCAATGTGGTGCTCTTATTCTTCTCGTATTGCTTGATGAGGTAGATTGCTGCTATAACTTCATGACCCTTCACATACCTAACCATTTCCTTGGCTCTCTTATAGAGTGAATCCATTGTTTTCAGTGCCTTGAGGAGCAGATTCAATGCATGAGCAGCACAGCCAATGGGTGTGATGTGAGGGTAGGACTCCTCCACTTTAGACCAAGCAGCCTTCATGTTCGCAGCATTGTCTGTCACCAGTGCAAATACCTTCTGTGGTCCAAGGCCATTGATGACTGCCTTCAGCTCATCTGCAATGTAGAGACCGGTGTGTCCGTTGTCTCCTTGTGTCTGTGCTCGTGTAGAATACTGGTTGAGGGTTGGAGATGATGTAGTTAATTATTCCTTGCCCACGAACATTTGACCACCCATCAGAGATGATTGCAATACAGTCTGCTTTCTCTATGATTTGCTTGACCTTCACTTGAACTCTGTTGAACTCTGCATCCAGCAAATTAGTAGATAAAGCATGTCTGGTTTGAGGGGTGTATGCTGGGCGAAGAACATTCAGAAATCTCTTCCAATACACATTGCCTGTAAGCATCAGAGGTGAATCAGTTGCATACACAGCTCGAGCAAGACATTCATCAGCATTTCTCTGAGTATGTTCCTCCATTGAGTCAACAAAAACTTCTGATTCCAGGAAGACCATGAGCTGTTGCTATCGATAAGCTGTCTGATTCATCATTTTCACCTCGACTAGAAGTAGAGGGACTTTTGTCAGAGATTGCTTGTTGTGAGCGCTCAGGGAACTTTATGCACTTGGCCAGATGATTCTGTATCTTTGTTGCATTCTTCACATATGATTTGGCACAGTATTTGAAAATGTACACAGCTTTTCCTTCTACATTAGCTGCAGTGAAATGTCTCCACACATCAGATAGTACCCGTGGCATTTTCCTATAAAAAGATTAGAAGAATATATATATATATTTTTTTTTTTAACAAATACAATTCCATGTACAGATAAATAGTTAAGCAGTTAGATTAAACAACTCTTTTGTAAGATAAATGTTTTAAAATGAAATATGTATGGAAACAGGTGAATTAACACTCCTCAGTTAGCAGACTCAAGTAAGCTAAAACCCACATGGTAGCAAAAACTAACTAGCAGAAATTGTTAACAAGTTAGAAATGATTTAAACACACTTTGCTGTCGGCTACTATTTACTTTACATAAGTTAACAAAAAAATCAGGTACAGTGGGGCAAAAAAGTATTTAGTCAGCCACCAATTGTACAAGTTCTCCCACTTAAAAAGATGAGGCCTCTAATTTTCATCATTTCCCACTCCAGAAAATCACATTGTATGATTTTTTTATTTATTTATTTGCAAATCATAGTGGAAAATAAGTATTTGGTCACCTACAAACAAGCAAGATTTCTGGCTCTCGCAGACCTGTAACTTCTTCTTTAAGAGGCTCCTCTGTCCTCCACTCATTACCTGTATTAATGGCACCTGTTTGAACTTGTTATAAGTATAAAAGACACCTGTCCACAACCTCAAACAGTCACACTCCAAACTCCACTATGGCCAAGACCAAAGAGCTGTCAAAGGACACCAGAAACAAAATTGTAGACCTGCACCGGGCTGGGAAGACTGAATCTGCAATAGGTAAAGCAGCTTGGTTTGAAGAAATCAACTGTGGGAGCAATTATTGGGAAATGGAAGACATAGAAGATCACTGATAATATCCCTCGATCTGGGGCTCCACACAAGATCTCACCCCTTGGGGTCAAAATGATCACAAGAACGGTGAGCAAACATCCCAGAACCACACGGGGGGACCTAGTGAATGACCTGCAGAGAGCTGGGACCAAAGTAACAAAGCCTACCATCAGTAACACACTACGCAGCCAGGGACTCAAATCCTGCAGTGCCAGACGTGTCCCCCTGCTTAAGCCCATGTCCAGGCCCAACTGAAGTTTGCTAGAGAGCATTTGGATGATCCAGAAGAAGATTGTGAGAATGTCATATGGTCAGATGAAACCAAAAATAGAACTTTTTGGTAAAAACTCAACTCGTCGTGTTTGGAGGACAAAGAATGCTGAGTTGCATCTAAAGAACACCATACCTACTGTGAAGCATGGGGGTGGAAACATCATGCTTTGGGCTGTTTTTCTGCAAAGGGACCAGGATGACTGATCTGTGTAAAGGAAAGAATGAATGGGGCCATGTATCGTGAGATTTTGAGTGAAAACCTCCTTCCATACGTAAGCTTATTAAATATCAGTGATACTAAGCTTACGTATCGGCCTCAGGGCCTTCGTCAGAGCTTTGACGAAGGCTATGAGGCCGATACGTAAGCTTATTAAATATCAGTGATACTGTCAAGAGCAGTGTGCGGTTTCCTTTTTCCTTAATCAAAACTTACCAGAAAGTATGTAGTCCTTGGCTCAGACAGTGTAGTAGGGTGGGCTCAATAGCATCTCATGAGTGTGCAAGATCTTGCGAATCAGCTGTACATGTGATGGAAGAATGCATTGTGCATGCAGAGGGTAGCAATTCCATTGAATTGTGGATAGTTTAACCAGTTATTGGCTTCATTGATGACTTCATCCCCACAGTGACTGTACGTACATACCCCAACCAGAAGCCATGGATTACAGGCAGCATCCGCACTGAGCTAAAGGCTAGAGCTGACGCTTTCAAGGAGCGGGACTCTAATCCGGAAGCTTATAAGAAATCCTGCTATGCCCTCCGACGAACCATCAAACAGGCAAAGCATCAATACAGGACTAAGATCGAATCGTACTTTACCGGCTCTGACACTCGTCATGTGGCAGGGCTTGCAAATCATTAGACTACACGGGGAAGAACAGCCGAGAGCTTCCCAGTGACACGAGTCTACCAGACAAGCTATACTACTTCTATGCTCGCTTCGAGGAAAATAACACTGAAACATGCATGAGAGCACCAGCTGTTCCGGAAGACTGTGTGATCATGCTCTCCGCAGCCGATGTGAGTAAGACCTTTAAACAGGTCAACATTCACAAGGCCGCAGGGCCAGATGGATTACCAGGATGTGTACTGCGAGCATGCGCTGACCAACTGGCAATTGTCTTCACTAACATTTTCAACCTCTCCCTGTCTGAGTCTGTAATACCAACATGTTTTAAGCAGACCACCATAGTCCCTGTGCCCAAGAACACTAAGGTAACCTGCCTAAATGACTACCGACCCGTAGCACTCACATCTGTAGCCATGAAGTGCCTTGAAAGGCTGGTCATGGCTCACATCAACACCATCATCCCAGAAACCCTAGACCCACTCCAATTTGCATACCGCCCCAACAGATACACAGATGATGCAATCTCTATTGCACTCCACACTGCCCTTTCCCATCTGGACAAAAAGAACACCTATGTGAGAATGCTATTCATTCACTACAGCTCAGCGTTCAACACCATAGTGCCCGAAAAGCTCATCAATAAGCTAAAGACCCTGGGACTAAAAACCTCCCTCTGCAACTGGATCCTGGACTTCCTGATGGGCCACCCCCAGGTGGTAAGGGTAAGTAACAACACATCCCCACGCTGATCCTCAACAGGAGCCCCCCAGGGATGTGTGCTCAGTCACCTACTGTACTCCTTGTTCACTCATGACTGCACGGTCAGGCATGACTCCAACACCATCATTGAATTTGACGATGACACAACAGCCTGATCACCGACAATGACGAGACAGCTTATAGTGAGCAGGTCAGAGACCTGGCCGTGTGGTGCCAGGACAACAACCTCTCCCTCAACGTCATCAGGACAAAGGAGATGATTGTGGACTACAGGAAAAAGAGGGCCGAGCACGCCCCCATTCTCATCGACAGGTCTGCAGTGGAGCAGGTTGAGAGCTTCAAGTTCCTTGGTGTTCACATCACCAAAAAACTAACATGGTCCAAGCACACCAAGACAGTCGTGAAGAGGGCACAACAAAACCTATTCCCCCTCAGGAGACTGAAAAGATTTGGCATAGGTCCTCAGGTCCTCAAAGTTCTACAGCTGCACCATCGAGAGCATCCTGACTGGTTGCATCACTGCCTGTTACGGCAACTGCTCCGCCTCCGACCGCAAGGCACTACAGAGGGTAGTGCGAACGGCCCAGTACATTACTGGGGCAAAGCTTCTTGCCTTCCATGACCTCTATATCAGGTGGTATCAGAGGAAGGCCCTAATCACCCTAGTCATAGACTGTTCTCTGTTACTGCATGGCAAGCTGTACCGGAGTGCCAAGTCTAGGTCCAAGAGACTTCTAAAAAGCTTCTACTCCCAAGCCATAAGACTCCTGAACATCTAGTCAAATGGCTACCTATTATTTGCAGTGCCCCCCCCCCCTCCCCACACCACTGCTACTCTCTGTTGTCATCTATGCATAGTCACTTTGATAACTCTATAACGGGTGCCCCCGCACATTGACCCTGTATCGGTACCCTTCTGTATATAGACTCACTATTGTTATTTCACTGCTGCTCTTTAATTACTTGTTACTTTTATCTCTTATTCTTATCTGTATTTTATAAAACTGCACTGTTGGTTAGGGGCTCGTAAGTAAGCATTTCACTGAACATTCGGCGTATGTGACGAATACAATTTGATTAGATATTTGATTTGAACATCCCCTGTGCCGTTTCATGCTCAGGAATCGTGAGACAGAATATTATGTCCGACATGTATAGCGAACAAAAGTCAATGCATGGGCACCTCTGCTCGCACAGCTAATGCTTATTGGAGATTTTGAGTTTTTGAATCTTTTAGTCAGTTTCCTCTTGATTGCTAGCAATCACATAAATTATATAGGTAGCCTAGTGGTTAGAGCGTTGAGCCAGTAACCGAAAGGTTGCAAGATCGAATCCCCGAGCTGACATGGTAAAAATCTGTCGTTCTGCCCCCGAACAAAGCAGTTAACCCAATTTTCCTAGGCCGTCATTGTAAATAAGAATTTGTTCTTAACTGACTTGCCTAGTTAAATATATATCTGACAAAGGTATTGATGTGAGCTTCTTTGCCGGTGCCTCCCCACACATTGAACATTTTCCCGCGACCCCATTTTTATATCCGGTGACCCCACTTAGGATCGCGACCCCTAGCTTTGGAACCGCTGTGCTAGACAATGCTAGTCTTTAGAGAAATCTGCCTGTGTTCCTCTGCCAGCTGGCTTCACTACCACTGATCTCCCCTGGCATGGCCATGCTAACTATACACTTACTACAACCATTTCCTGGCATCATTCTTTTTTTTTTTTTTTTTACCTTTATTTAATCAGTTAAGAACAAATTCTTATTTTCAATGACGGCCTAGGAACAGTGGGTTAACTGCCTGTTCAGGGGCAGAACGACAGATTTGTATCTTGTCAGCTTTGGGGTTTGAACTTGCAACCTTCCGGTTACTAGTCCAACACTCTAACCACCAGGCCACCCTTTTGACCATTATTACCACACTCATGGATCTCTCAAGACTTTTAATGACTTATGCAGTCTCTCCTTCTCTCTCACTCTCAGATGAAAGCACTGGGAAGAGTTCTGCTACAGCCATATATGCGGGTGAGTAGGCTACCACACAGAGATTACAGGGAGGGAGAGAATGAGTATAACAGGAAGTAAGTCTGAGTCCTTTCTCCTGATGGTTTTGTTTCTCTCTTGTTCCCATTGAATGGAAATCCTAGGTGTAGGTGGTGTGATAGTAACCATCTTGCTGGTTGCAGTGTTTGGAGTACTAATGTTTTGGAGAAGGAAACGGTAAGATTGGCTGGTCAACCAGTGTTTCTTGTGGGAAGGGGGTCTTATTACGTCTCTGTTGAATTCCAAACACTTTCTCTCCCTTATGGCAGGATGCAGCGGTTTGATCTTTCGCCAACACCAGACGAAATTATGCAAATGAATGTTGTGACATGAGCCACACTCCTTAGTGCCCTGACGGACAACCAGCAGCCACTTAGAAAAGACAAAGGTGCATCAGTCTGATGGTGGGGGAACAATGACCTTGGATTGGATAAGAACTGGACCAAAAATTACAGTGGCTTGGACCTGAGTGTCCTCGCGTGGAAAATTAAAATAACAAAAGCACCACCCAAATTGATTAATTTAAGACATATTGATTTATTTAATTGATTCATTAATATCCTTAAACTGGCAAAGATTCTAACTAATCACAACAGCCCAAAATCCATGGGATTACTTTCTCACTGAATTCACAAAAGGTGTGTGATAAACATGCAACTTTGGAGAACAGTGAAAGTTAGGCCCGACTAACCGGTGCCTGTATATAGCCTTGCTACTGTATATAGCCTTGCTACTGTATATAGCCTCGCTTCTGTATATAGCCTCGCTACTGTTATTATTCACTGTATTTTTACTGTTGTTTTTTATTTCCTTACTTACTCCCAGTTAGATAGCAAATGTTCCTTTTTTCCCAAAATATTATTTTTGTAGGCGAAATAGCTCTGTTTGTTCTTCACGTTTGGCTGAGAAATCGCCCGGAAATTGCAGTCACGAAAACGGCGAAGAATATTCCAAATTAGCTCCATAATATCGACAGAAACATGGCAAACGTTGTTTATAATCAATCCTCAAGGTGTTTTTCAAATATCTATTAGATAATATATCCATCGGGACAATTCGTTTTTCAGTAGGACAGATTGGAGTAATGGCTACCTCAGTATTTTACGCGAGAATCTCTCTGGCAGCATCAGGTGACCACTTGCGCAATGTAGCCGCTTACGGGTATTCTTCAACATAAATGCGTAAAACTACGTCACAATGCTGTAGACACCTTCGGGAATACGGAGAAAGAGTAATCTGGTTTATAGCCCATTCACTGATCAATAGGGACTCATTGGAACGCAGCGCTTTCAAAACATGGGGCACTTCCGGATTGGATTTTTCTCAGGCTTTCGCCTGCAACATCAGTTCTGTTACACTCACAGACAATATTTTTACAGTTTTGGAAACGTTAGAGTGTTTTCTATCCTAAGCTGTCAATTATATGCATATTCTAGCATCTTGTCCTGACAAAATATCCCGTTTACTAAGGGAACGGTTTTTTTTTCTTCAAAAAATGAAAATACTGCCCCCTAGTCACAACAGGTTATTAAGGGCCTTCACCTTCCCTGGGTTAGCTCTAACTTAATACAGTTGTTCAGAGAAAGGGGTATAAAGCCTGGGCAAAGTACAGTAGAAAAAATGGTCACCAAAGATCCAACTGATTTGGAGTCCTATAGAAAATTATGAAACACTGGTAAAACTAAAGCTAGAAAAGCCTCCTATATGGATAGTCTTACAAAAAATTAAAACAAAAATCCACAGCAGTTCTGAAAATACACAAATTACCTTTGAAATAATCTGGCTTTAGACCCAACCATTCTACCACCTACCGCGTTATTGAAATTTACTAATGATTTATATTCTTAATCTGACCAAGGCCAACTAACTGGTGCCATCATTGATTTAGTTGACTTCTTCTTTTGATGACTTCTGTAACCGTAATAGCCTTGGTTTCATGCATGTTAACATTAGAAGCCTCCTCCCTAAGTTTGTTTTATTCACTGCATTAGCACACTCTGCCAACCCGGATGTTCTAGCTGTGTCTGAATCCTGGCATAGGAAGACCACCAAAAATTCTGAAATTTTCATCCCAAACTACAACATTTTCAGACAAGATAGAACTGCCAAAGGGGGCGGTGTTGCAATCTACTGCAAAGATAGCCTGCAGAGTTCTGTCCTACTATCCAGGTCTGTACCCAAACAATTTGAGCTTCTACTTTTAAAAATCCACCTCTCTAAAAACAAGTCTCTCACCGTTGCCGCCTGCTATAGACCACCCTCTGCCCCCAACTGTGCTCTGGACACCATATGTGAACTGATTGCCCCCCCATCTATCTTCAGAGCTCGTGCTGCTAGGCGACCTAAACTGGAACATGCTTAACACCCCAGCCATCCTACAATCTAAGCTTGATGCCCTCAATCTCACACAAATTATCAATGAACCTACCAGGTACCTCCCCAAAGCCTTAAACACGGGCACCCTCATAGATATCATCCTAACCAACTTGCCCTCTAAATACACCTCTGCTGTCTTCAACCAAGATCTCAGTGGTCACTGCCTCATTGCCTGCATCCGTAATGGGTCAGCGGTCAAACGACCTCCACTCATCACTGTCAAACGCTCCCTGAAACACTTCAGCGAGCAGGCCTTTCTAATCGACCTGGCCGGGGTATCCTGGAAGGATATTGATTTCATCCCGTCAGTAGAGGATGCCTGGGTATTTAAAAAAAAATGCCTTCCTAACCATCTTAAATAAGCATGCCCCATTCAAGAAATGTAGAACCAGGAACAGATATAGCCCTTGGTTCTCCCCAGACCTGACTGCCCTTAACCAACACAAAAACATCCTATGGCGTTCTGCATTTGCATCAAACAGCCCCCGTGATATGCAGCTGTTCAGGGAAGCTAAAAACCATTGTACATAGGCAGTTAGAAAAGCCAAGGCTAGCTTTTTCAAGCAGAAATTTGCTTCCTGCAACACTAACTCAAAAGTTCTGGGACACTGTAAAGTCCATGGAGAATAAGAACACCTCCTCCCAGCTGCCCACTGCACTGAAGATAGGAAACACTGTCACCACTGATAAATCCACTATAATTGAGAATTTCAATAAGCATTTTTCTACGGCTGGCCATGCTTTCCACCTGGCTACTCCTACCCTGGTCAACAGCACTGCACCCCCCCACAGCAATTCGCCCAAGCCTTCCCCATTTCTTCTTCTCCCAAATCCAGTTAGCTGATGTTCTGAAAGAGCTGCAAAATCTGGTCCCCTACAAATCAGCCGGGCTAGACAATCTGGACCCTTTCTTTCTAAAATGATCTGCCGAAATTGTTGCCACCCCTATTACTAGCCTGTTCAACCTCTCTTTCAAGTCGTCTGAGATACCCAAAGATTGGAAAGCAGTTGCGGTCATCCCCCTCTTCAAAGGGGGTGTCACTCTTGACCCCAAACTGCTACAGACCTATATCTATCCTACCCTGCCTCTCTAAGGTCTTCGAAAGCCAAGTCAACAAACAGATTACCGACCATTTCGAATCTCACCATACCTTCTCTGCTATGCAATCTGGTTTCAGAGCTGGTCATGGGTGCACCTCAGCCACGCTCAAGGTCCTAAACGATATCTTAACCGCCATCGATAAGAAACATTACTGTGCAGCCGTATTCATTCATCTGGCCAAGGCTTTCGACTCTGTCAATCACCACATCCTCATCGGCAGACTCGACAGCCTTGGTTTCTCAAATGATTGCCTCGCCTGGTTCACCAACTACTTCTCTGATAGAGTTCAGTGTGTCAAATCGGAGGGTCTGCTGTCCGGACCTCTGGCAGTCTCTATGGGGGCGCCACAGGGTTCAATTCTTGGACCGACTCTATTCATTCTTGTTTCTCACTTCAGTCTTTCATCACACTTATCTTCACAGATGGTGTTAAAGCACTCCGTACCAGTGATAGTGGTCCAAAGCCACTGCTCCTGTGTTGCAGGAAGTGCTCTGTGCAATCATCTGGTGGCCCTTCTATTCTGTGTTTACTTGATTTCTTTCCCGCACCCGTTACTCATTGCCTAATTAAAGCCAATACAAGCTCCGCACAAACTGGTATTCACTACAACACAAATGATTGATACATGTCGTAGATAAACATATTATTATTTTGCTGCTAGCAAATAAACACATGTACATTTACACTGGCTTGGCCCATGCTCTGGACCGGATCAGAGACGGCACAGTCCATAGGCAGCGCACCTTGTTATTCATCCCCCTCAGTCGGAGCAGGAGGTTTCAGTCTTCTTTCCCAAACACCAGGTCTCCTTTGAATGTGCCAGTTCCACGTGAAGACAGTAAGAACAACACATATTTTTAGGTATTGTCGTCCCCCCAATTTTTCCCTCAACAAAGTCACTTTCGCCGAAATGTGTACTACACACCTTTGTGTGTTTGGTGACAGCAAATTTGTCACGACGTACTGCCACCAACCACTTTTTTTCTGAGCTCTACATCGACCGGGAAACGATGGATGCTCACAATACCATTACATTTGGAAGGAACTGAACACAGAGGCACTGAACAATGTTCATTAGCACCTCCTTCGCGGAGCTGTAATTTAAACGTAGTCATTGCGAACTATTTGTCAGAAATGCATCGACGATAGCTAGTAAGCTAATGATAAAAACAATAGCAGAACTCGCTCCGTAAGTCATCAACCCGGTCGGAAGTAAATTAGTACATTGGAGGTGGTATAATGCATAGAGCCAATTGAATGTACCACAGGTGGACTCCAATCAAGTTGTAAAACATCTCAAGGATGATCAATGGAAACAGGATGCACCGGAGGTCAATTTCAAGTCTCATAGCAAATGGTCTGAATACTTATGTAAATAAGGTATTTCTGTTTTTTATTTTTTTGAAATTTGAAAAAATAATAATAATAATAGTGAAGACATCAAAACTATGAAATAACACATGGAATCATGTAGTAACCAAAAAAGTGTGAAACAAATCAAAATATAATTTATATTTAAGATTCTGCAAAGTAGCCACCCTTTGCCTTGATGACAGCTTTGCACACTTGGCATTCTCTCAACCAGCTTCATGAGGTAGTCATCTGGAATGCATTTCAATTAACAGGTGTGCCTTGTTAAGTTACTTTGTAGAATTTATTTCCTTCTAAATCCGTTTCAGCCAATCAGTTGTGTTGTGACAAGGTAGAGTTGGTATACAGAAGTTAGCCCTATTTGGTAAAATACCAAGTCCATATTATGGCATGACCAGCTCAAATAAACAAAGAGAAACGACAGTCCATCATTACTTCAAGACATGAAGGTCAGTCAATTCGGAAAATTTCAAGAACTTTGAAAGTTTCAAGTGCAGTCGCAAAAACCATCAAGCGCTATGATGAAACTGGCTATCATGAGGGCCGCCACAGTAAAAGGAAGACCCAGAGTTACCTCTGCTGCAGAGGATAAATTCATCAGAATAAATGCACCTCAGATTGCAGCCCAAATAAATGCTTCACAGAGTTCAAGTAACAGACATGTCTAACATTAACTGTTCAGAGGAGACTGCGTGAATCAGGCCTTCATGGTTGAATTGCTGCAAAGAAAACACTACTAAAGTACACCAATAAGAAGAGACTTGCTTGGGCCAAGAAACACAAGCAATGGACATTAGACCGGTGGAAATCTGTCCTTTGGACTGATGAGTCCAAATGTGAGATTTTTGGTTCCAACCGCCATGTCTTTGTAAGACGCAGAGTAGGTGAACGGATTATCTCCACCTGTGTGGTTCCCACCGTGAAGCATGGAGGAGGTGGTGTGATGTGTGGGGGTGCTTTGTTGGTGACACTCAGTGATTTATTTAGAATTCAAGGCACACTTAACCAGCATGGCTACCACAGCATTCTGCAGCGATACACCATCCCATCTGGTTTGCACTTAGTGGGACTATCATTTGTTTCTCAACAGGATAATGACCAAAACACACCTCCAGGCTGTGTAAGGGCTATTTGACCAAGAAGGAGAGTGATGGAGTGCTGCATCAGATGACCTGGCCTCCACAATCACCCAACCTCAATCCAATTGAGATGGTTTGAGATGAGTTGGACCACAGAGTGAAACAAAAGCAGCCAACAAGTGGTCAGCATATGTGGGAACTCCTTCAAGACTGTTGGAAAAGCATTCCAGGTGAAGCTGGTTGAGAGAATGCCAAGCGTGTGCAAAGCTGTCAAGGCAAAGGGTGGCTACTTTGAAGAATCTCAAAAATAAAATATTTTCATTTATTTAACACTTTTTTGGTTATTACACAATTCCATGTGTTATTTCATAGTTGCCTTCACTATTATTCTACAATTTGAACCCCCCCCCCCCCCTTTTAGGGGGTAAATCAGCTGTAATATTGCAGATTGATGGAAGCTACAATCTATTTACAGTTGTGGCAAAAAGTTTTGAGAATGACACAAATAAACATTTTCACAGTCTGCTGCCTCAGTTTGTATGATGGCAATTTGCATATACTCCTGAATGTTTGGAAGAGTGATCAGATGAAGAAAGTCCTGCAAGCACCAGGACCGTCTCCTAAAGTTGATTCAGCTGCGGGATCGGGGCACCACCAGTACAGAGCTTGCTCAGGAATAGCAGCAGGTAGGTTTGAGTGCATCTGCACGCACAGTGAGGCGAATACTTTTGGAGGATGGCCTGGTGTCAAGAAGGGCAGCAAAGAAGCGACTTCTCTCCAGGAAAAACATCAGGGACAGACTGATATTCTGCAAAAGGTACAGGGATTGGACTGCTGAGGACTAGGGTAAAGTCATTTTCTCTGATGAATCCCCTTTCCGATTGTTTTGGGCATCTGGAAAAAAGCTTGTCCGGAGAAGACAAGGTGAGCGCTACCATCAGTCCTGTGTCATGCCAACAGTAAAGCATCCTGAGACCATTCATGTGTCAGGTTGCTTCTCAGCCAAGGGAGTGGGCTCACTCACAATTTTGCCTAAGAACACAGCCATGAATAAAGAATGGTACCAACACATCCTCCGAGAGCAACTTCTCCCAACCATCCAGGAACAGTTTGGTGACGAACAATGCCTTTTCCAGCATGATGGAGCACCTTGCCGTAAGGTAAAAGTGATAACTAAGTGGCTCGGGGAACAAAACATCAATATTTTGGGTCCATGGCCAGGAAACTCCACAGACCATAATCCCATTGAGAACTTGTGGTCAAACCTCAAGAGGCAGGTGGACAAACAAAAACCCACAAATTCTGACTAACTCCAAGCATTTGATTATGCAAGAATGGGCTGCCATCAGTCAGGATGTGAACCAGAAGTTAATTGACAGCATGCCAGGGCGGATTGCAGAGGTCTTGAAAAAGAAGTGTCAACACTGCAAATATTGACACTGCATCAACTTCATGTAATTGTCAATAAAAGCCTTTGACACTTATGAAATGCTTTTAATTATACTTCAGTATTCCATAGTAACATCTGACAAAAATATCTAAAGACACTGAAGCAGCAAACTTTGTGGAAATTAATATTTGTGTCATTCTCAAAACTTTTGACCATGACTGTACAGTGGCTTGCGAAAGTATTCACCCCCCTTGGCATTGTTCCTATTTTGTTGCCTTACAACCTGGAATTAAAATGTATTTTTGGGGCGGTTTGTATCACTTGATTTTCACAACATTCCTACCACTTTGAAGATGCTAAATATTTTTTATTGTGAAACAAACAAGGCAAAAAAATGAAAACTTGAGCATGCATAACTATTCACCCCCAAAGTCAATACTTTGTAGAGCCACCTTTTGCAGCAATTACACCAACAAGTCTCTTGGGTTATGTCTCAAAAAGCTTGACACATCTAGCCACTGGGATTTTGGGCCATTCTTCAAGGCAAAACTGCTCCAGCTCCTTCAAGTTGGATGGGTTCCGCTGGTGTACAGCAATCTTTAAGTCATACCACATATTCTCAATTGGATTGAGGTCTGGGCATTGACTAGGCCTTTCCAATAAATTTAAATGTTTCCCCTTAAACCACTCAAGTGTTGCTTTAGCAGTATGCTTAGGGTCATTGTGCTGCTGGAAGGTGAACCTCCGTCCCAGTCTCAAATCTATGGAAGACAAACAGGTTTCCCTCAAGAATTTTCATGTATTTAGCGCCATCCATCATTCCTTCAGTTCTGAACAGTTTCCCAGTCCCTGCCGACGAAAAACATCCCCACAGCATGATGCTGCCACAAGCATGCTTCACTGGTGACATCGCGTTTTCCTTGATGGCCCAAAAAAATTAAAAATGTTTTCTGTCCAGAGTACCCTCTTCCATATGTTTGGGGAGTGTCCCACATGCCTTTTGGCGAACACCAAACGTGTTTGCTTATTTTTTTATTTAAAGCAATTTCTGGCTACTCTTCCATAAAGCCCAGCTCTGTGGAGTGTACGGCTTAAAGTGGTCCTATGGCCTACAGGTCGACCGATTATGACTTTTCAATGCCGATACCAATACCGATTATTGGAGGACAAAAAAAATGCTGATACCGATTAAAATCGGCCGATTTTTATATGTATATTTGAAATAATTACAATTACAATAATACTGAATGAACATGTATTTTAACTTAATATAATACATCCAGTAAAATCAATTTAGTCTCAAATAAATAATGAAACATAAAACATCAAATTAAATAATGCAAAAACACAGTGTTGGTGCAATATTTGCCATGTAAAAAGGATCATGTTTAAGTTGATTGCTCAGAACATGAAAGCTGGTGTTTCCTTTTAACATGAGTCTTCAATATTCCCAGGTAAGAAGTTTTAGGTTGTAGTTATTTTCACTCTCCAGACATTATTTCCTAAAGGACTTAATGATGAAATGCATGTATGTTATGTTGTGAATTTGAACATGAAATATGTGTCTCTTGTAGATTATTCTGACATTTTTCGTACGATGTACCCAGTGACTAATGAAAACTTACTATGTCCTCATTGAGATTTTACAGGCGTGTTCAATACGCCTTATTTATACACCTTTGTAATATTTATGAAATGCATATTGTTATATTTGGTAGCACTTATTTGTTTTTCCTTTGTCTCCAACCCCCTTTGATGTGTAGAATGGATGTGGGTGGGGCCAGGTCTACATAAGGGTGCAAATTTTTAAAAATCACAAAAGCTCTGATGAAGGCCGTGTGGCCGATATGTAAGCTTATTAAATATTGGTGATACTATCAAGAGCAGTGTGCGGTTTCCTTTTTCCTTCAGGTTGTAGTTATAATAGGACTATTTATCTCTACACCATTTGTATTTCATATACCTTTGACTATTGGATGTTCTTATAGGCACTATATAGTATTGCCAGCCTAACCTCGGGAGTTGATAGGCTTGAAGTCATAAACAGCACTGTGTTCTTCAAGCATTCACTTCAAGAGCCTCTGGCAAACGCAGGAAAGTGCTGTTTGAATGAATGTTTACGAGCCTGCTGCTGCCTACCACCGCTCAGTCAGACTTCTCTATCAAATCATAGACTTAATTATAATATATTAAACACACAGAAATACGAGCCTTAGGTCATTAATATGGTCAAATACGGAAACTATCATTTAGAAAACAAAAAGTTTATTCTTTCAGTGAAATACAGAACCGTTACGTATTTTATCTAACGGGTGGCATCCCCAAGTCTAAATATTGCTGTTACATTGCACAACCTTCAATGTTGTGTCATAATTATGTACAATTCTGGCAAATAAATTACGGTCTTTGTTAGGAAGAAATGGTCTTCACACAGTTTGCAGCGAGCCAGGCGGCCCAAACTGCTACATGTACCCTGACTCTGCTTGCACGGAATGCAAGACAAGTGCCACAATTTCCCTAGTTAAAAGAAATTCATGTTAGCAGGCAATATTAACTAAATTTGCAGGTTTAAAAATATATACTTGTGTATTGATTTTAAGAAAGGCATTGATGTTTATGGTTAGGTACACATTTGTGCAACGACAGTGCTTTTTTGCAAATGCGCTTGTTAAATCACCCATTTGATGAAGTAGGCTGTGATTCAATGATAAATTAACATGCACCACATCGATTATATGCAAAGCAGGACAAGCTAGATAAACTAGTAATATCATCAACCATGTGTAGTAAACTAGTGATTATGATAAGATTGATTGTTTTTTATAAGATAAGTTTAATGCTAGTTAGCACCTTACCTTGGCTCCTTGATGCACTCGCATAACAGGTAGTCCGCCTGCCACGCAGTCTCCTCGTGGAGGGCAATGTAATCGGCCATAATCGGTGCCCAAAAATTCAGATTATGATTGTTATAAAAACTTGAAATCGGCCCTAATTAAATCGGCCATTCCGATTAATCGGTCGACCTCTACTATGGACAGATAATCCCATCTCCGCTGTGGAGCTTTGCAGGTCCTTCAGGGTTATCTTTGGGATCTTTGTTGCCTCTGATTAATGCCCTCCTTACCTGATCCATGAGTTTTGGTGGGTGGCCCTCTCTTGGCAAGTTTGTTGTGGTGCCATATTCTTTCAATTTTTAATAATGGATTTAACGGTGCTCTGTGGTATGTTCAAAGTTTGATATTTTTTTATAACCCAACCCTGATCTGTAGTTTATAACCCCATATATTCTTTGAATATACACATACATACACACACACGTACGCACGTATAGATGTGTGTATATACATACATACATACATACATACATATATATACACACACACATATATATACACACATACATACATACATACATATACATATATATATACACACACACATACATATACACACATTTACATTTAAAAACATGTTTTTCCTTTATTACCCTCCAACCCTATCACCCCTCCCCCAATTGGAGCAAAATGGTCAACAACAACGCTTAGGTCTGTTTTTACAGCTTATACAAACTACATTTGATTTTACAATAGTTATATTTTGTTTGTTTTTACTCCTGTCCGTCCTCAACTTCTCCCATCTATTTCTGATGTCCATACGGTTTGATTTCTATTAGCCATGTCTTTCTAACTATGCTCTTTCACATAAGTTCTTAACCTATATACGTTTTATGGGCAGAGTATGTTTTACATTAGTTCTCTTGTTATTATTAAAGAAAACCCCTTAAATGAATAGGTTTGTCCAAACCTTTGACTGGTACTGTCTATTAAAGGAACACTTCATTTTACAAGACTCATATTACACCTTTAGACAAGAGCAGCAATAAACATGAGGTTGGATTATCTTTCAGATACAAAGGCCCAACTGACTGGAATAATCTACCTATTGAAATCAGGGTATTAAAATTACACAGTGAATTTAAGAAAGCCCTTTTTCAAATGTTAAGAACAAACTGTTTTGAACTAATCGAAACATCACCATGTGAAGATAATTATGTAAGTTATATGCATGTTTTATTATTATTGTTAGACAGTAGCTGCTGTATTATTATAGTTGTTAAGTTGAGTTTTTTCATTTGGACACTTGAAAACGAGATGGTTCCACTCAAGATATTTCACCGTGAAAAATGTTGAATAAATACATTTGTAGTTACATCCATGTACGTGCGTGCAAATGTGTGAGAAAATGACAGTTTGGGCTATATTTGTGTGCAGTGCTAAATATTAACTGTTCATTAGATCGATGGTACTTTGTTTCACTGGTCTGACAGATTCACCCTAGAGTAGTCAGGTTCTGGCAAGACCAAAACGTGACGTTAAGGACATACACATATAATGCAACAATTTCAAGATTAGACTGAGTTACAGTTCATATAAGGAAATCAGTCGATTTAAATAAATTCATGAGGCCCTAATCTATGGATTTCACATGACTGAGGTATACAGATCTGCATCTGTTGTTCACAGATACCTTTTAAAATAAAGGTAGTAGCGTGGATCAGAAAACCAGTCAGTATCTGGTGTGACCAACATTTGCCTCATGCAGCGCAAAACATCTCCTTCACATAGAGTTGATCAGGCTGTTGATTGTGGCCTGTGGAATGTTGTCCCACTCCTCTTCAATGACTGCGAAGTTGCTGGATATTGTCGGGAACTGAAACATGCTGTCGTATGTGTTGATCCAGAGCATCCCAAATATGCTCAATGGGTGACATGTCTGTTGAGTATGCAGGCCATGGAAGAACTGGGACATTTTCAGCTTTCAGGAATTGTGTACAGATCCTTGCGACATGGGGCCGTGCATTATAATGCTGAAACATAAGGTGATGGCGTTGGATGAATGGCACGACAATGGGCCTCGGGATCTGGTCACGGTATCTCTGTGCATTGAAATTGCCATCAATAAAATTTTATTGTGTTTGTTGTCCATGGCTTATGCCTGCCCATACCATAACTCCACCACCACCATGGGTCACTCTGTTCACAATGTTGACATGAGCAAACCACTCGCCCCCATCTGCCTGGTACAGTTGAAACAGGGATTCATCCGTGAAGAGCATACTTCTCCAGCATGCCAGTGGCCATCGAAGGTGAGCATTTTCACACTGCAGTCAGTTACAATGCCAAACTGCAGTCAGGTCAAGACCCTGTTAAAGACGACGAACATGCAGATGAGCTTCCCTGAGAAGGTTTCTGACAGTTTGTGCAGAAATTCTTCAGTTGTGCAAACCCAGTTTCATCAGCTATCCGGGTGTCTGGTCTCAGACGACCCCGCAGGTGAAGAAGCCAGATGTGGAGATCCTGGGCTGGCATGGTTACACTTGGTCTGTGGTTGTGAGGACGGTTGGACGTACTGCGATCTTCTCTAAAATGACATTGGAGGTTGCTTATGGCAGAGAAATTAACATTACATTTTGTCAACAGCTCTGGTGGACATTCATCCAGTCAGCATGCCAATTGAATGCTCCCTCAAAACTTGAGACATCTGTGGCATTGTGTTGTGAAGAAACTGTACATTTTAGAGTAGCCTTTTATTGTCCCTAGCACAAGGTGCACTTGTGTAATGATCATGCTGTTTAATCAGCTTCTTGATATGCCATACTTGTCAGGTAGATGGATCATCTTAGTAGAAGAGAGGATCCTCTTGCTCACAACAGGGATGTATACAAATGTGTGCAAAACAATTTATATTTGATTTCAGCTCATGAAATATGGGGCCAACACTTTACATGATGCTTTTATATTTTTGTTCAGTGTAGAAGGAAAAACCCTCCCATATCCAGGACATTCCTAAATTCATAGAATCTGGATTTGAGGCAGAGACGGTATACTTTTTCCCAGGACCAAATGTAAACAAAAGACACAACGCCACCCCCCCCCCCCCCCCCCCAGTGACCAAACAGCTGCTCTTGGTAAACCCCTTCTCTCCAACTCTTTAAAACACAGTTGTGAGTGTGTGTAAGGATGCAGCTGTGCATGGAGAGACAGACTGTGTTCGAGAGCATCAAAACGTCTGCAGGCGACTGATCTACAAATCCCCTTGCATCATAAATAACAAATCATTATTATGTATAGATCTGTTACTCAGTCAATTTACCCATGACACATTGCGGTTTTGATCCTCTCGAACACGGCCACCTGCCTCATTCCAAAAGGCACCCTATTCCTTATATGGCAGTTTGTTGGCGGGTGTGAAGTCATCTTATTCCATCCAAACACTAATACACTTTAAATTGCATTCAAAACTAACCACAAATACTTGTTTTTACCGTTTCCATTAGAGTATTGGCAACTGTATCTTTATGGAAACAATGGACATGACTTATGATGATGTTTATGTTGTTAACCTCAAAGTACTCAAACTGATGACACATGTTTCTTTGTGCACTCTGACCGACTGACTAGCTATTACAGTTGGCTCACAGGTCTAACTGGTTAGCTGTTGGTGGAATATGGGACATTCTTTTAGAACTCCTGCACCCACACCTGTCTGAAACAATCAGGTCTGGTTGAGAGACATTGCAAATCAGAATGTGGTATGGTGGTAGGGAGGAGGAAGTGGGGCCTTATGTATTGGAGTGGCAGCTTGCACATGGCGAGGGGCCAGACGGGCGTGATGTGGTTATGACACTCCCGCACGGAGCAGCATGGGGGCTGGCCCTCGGTCAGCAGGGCGCTGGTCAACTCTGTCCTCAGGAAGTACTCCAGGGGAACAACAGAAAGTTAAAGGGTTTTAACCATGGGAGGAGTTACCACCAGGCTATGGGAGGAGGCTTTCACAGAACACAAATTCAATTGGAACACATTCACTTGCACAGTTACGTGCTCATTTGCGTCACATAAATGTCACCCAAAGAGGAATGAGGCTTTCTCAGAATTACATTACCACAACATCCTGCTTCAATGAACAGCTTGTACATTTCTCTGAGAAGGTGCTTGAGAAATAACACACATAAAAGACAGAAAGAAAGACTGGGAATAGGAGAGAGTTAAGTAGAGCGAAGGAGTGTTAGAGAAGTGATGGAGAGGATCATGGAGGGGTAGAGGGGGTGGAGTAGAAGAATAGAGAGAGAGAAGTGAAGACGGATGAGTGTAGTGGAGGGGGTCAGTGCCAGAGGAGGTTGCTGAGGGGAGGACGACTCATAATAATGGCCTGAATGGATTCAAACATGGTTTCCATGTGTTTAATACCCTTCCAGCCATTATTATGAGCCGTCGTCCACTCACCAGCCTCCAGTGATCAGTGCTCTCACCCCAGCCAGTGTGAGGATGTTGGTGATGTTCTTGGTGATGACCAGAGAGCTCTTGGCCCGAGTCACCGCCACATACAGCAGGTTCCACTCATCGTCTGGGACGTCACCTAGAGGACAAGGGAGAAAACAGTGGAGTCAGACACTAACATACATTACCCAATGTTCTGATTTGGCGTAGGCCGTAGACCAATGCAAACAGTCATTGGCCTTAGGTAAGAGTTGGTATTTGGATATGGTTTTCTAATGATTGCACACACACACACCTCCTGAGCAGCTGGAAAGTCTAGGTAAGTTGTGGGCGGCACAGGGGACCTTAGCAAAGTCATCAGTGATCACCACCGTGTCAAACTCCAGACCCTTTGACTTATGGACTGTCCCCAGGATAAAATCTAAGAGATAAAAGAGAGACAGCAGGGGAGGGATGATACAAATGAGAAAGATCAGACTCTAATACAAATACAGCAATTCATAACTCTGTGTCTGTACAGTGGTGAGTGTGTGTGTGTGTGTGTGTGTGTGTGTAGTATGTACCTGTGTGCATGTGTCTGTACAGTATGTAACTGTGTGTACCTGCGTGTTGGGCCTGTCTCTCTGTGCAGCCGTAGATGCGTTCCACCAGCTCAGGGATGCGGCTGTTGTATTTCTCCACCATGGAGAGTTTGCCCTCCAACTCACGGTCCTTTGTTTTTTTAGCGTAACTCTTCAGTCCAAAGTAGCCCCCCAGACTCTGCTGGGTGAACCTACGGATGAAGCTGTCCTTGATGCCTAGAGAACAGCGAGAGAAGGAGAAGGGAGCACGTTTAAAAAGGGAGAGAGCTAGTTACACTGCAGAGTAGAGCTAAACCTACTGACACAAAAGACCCTACCAATAAAACAATGAGCATTGAGAGAGCCAAGGCAGGATACCTTCTTACCAAAAACAGATGTCACATAAATACAACATAGTAATTCACTTGTATTAGAATTGCAGAACTGAGGCAAGGGGCAGTGTGTTGCGCCACTCACCTCAAGAGCGGTTGTTTTCTGGCTGCATCAGAACCCAAATGTCCATGATTCTGTTCAGCCCAAAATTCTCCACCCCCTGGAGGGGGGGTGGGGGGAGTGTACGGACACTCACCCTTACGATGTGCAGCCTACAGCGGGAGTCTGACTGCTTGGTCGAACACGGAGACGTTAGAGCGAGACAGCACTGCTAACTTACCCCGGCCAGGACTCAACCCTGTAGTCAGGGGATGCAGTGAGTCCACAGCCTTACCCCACACACAGCCTGTGGATGGACAGACACGCACATTAAAGGGCAGGTTGCACTATATACTTCCACAAATCTAACAAAGTAGATTGTTTGTTTTTAGGTGGAATATCATCAGTCTTTATGCAAAAACGTAATAAAAAAATACATATTTTATCCATTTGAATTACATTGATCAAAAACTCATACCAAAAATATATTGCATCTTTGATGTCACGAATGGAACAGCCTGGTGGTGGCGGCAGTGAACTACAACCACTGTTTACCGGCATGCAGTTTTGGTCAAAATGCGAGAAGATGGGAAGAAACCGGCTCGTGAGGATAAGGCGAGCAGACTGGGCCAGGGGAACACCTGGTGCTTCAGTCATATGCGGGGCTCAATTTCCCCCTAAATGATTGCGATGCCTACCAACAGTGATTTTTTTAAATTGTGAAACTAGCCAAATAAGTGCACCGGGCCATGCAAAACGAACTGGCCCACTTGTATTGGGACTTTATTTGAAGGATGAAACAAATCAGAATGTTGAATAGCAACCTAATTCTGGAATCTTCCCTTTACAACAAACTGATCTAATCAGAACCAAATAAGAGCATAGTCGTCATGGAACACCATGGATATTTTACCGGCATGTTTACACAATTCAGAAAATCTACTTTAGACCTAGAAATATGAAGTAGGTGGACAAAGTAAACAACATAGTGGGTCACTTTCAGTGACAACTAAGAGCGATAAAGCGTGAGGATAAAATTGAACCCATGTGAAGATGCTGTGTGAAGGTGTGAGAGCGAAGTCATTCATCTTGCTAAACGCAACGTAATTTTGCTGAGTCAACCTTCAAAAGGCCCAGTGCAGCCGTTCTTATATATAATTTCTGGGTAATAATTAAGTTATTTACTGTCATAGTTTTACATTAAAATGGTCACAAAGAAACATACCTTTTAAGCAAATAACTATTTTTCAAGCAGGAATGTTGCTGTCTGAGTTGGGAGGGAAGGGCACCAAAGCGGTGCATTAACCACAGAGTGAATCAATCCCCCGAGCAGAGTGGTCTAATGGGAGGGATATTTAATCTGAAAGTAGCTGTTATTAGCCGAGAGGTTTGGAACTCTATTTGTTATTATATTAATATATACGGCCTGGTGATGTTACCAGGCAAGCCAAAACTCCACCCGGGAAAGTGACATTATCAACAAAAATCACAGTAGCAATCTTTCCCCATTGAAAGCTGTGCAGCCAAGCCTGAAATCAAGCAATATGGACACACACAGTTTAAATGTGGATTATAGCTCCTGTCCAAATGTTGTGAATCATATACTATTTGGCCAGTTTATTAGGTACAACACCTCGTTCACAAAAATGGTTCACTCCTACAGTGAGATTAGTGGCCTTGGCTTGCTACATGAAACAGACAGTCATTGTAGTACTCAGTTACGATTGAATGTTAGAATATTCAAAACGAGTGATTTGAGACTTTCGTGGTATGATCGTCGGTGCCAGGATCTCAGAAACAAGAAGCGGCTTTAGTAGGCACGCAATCACCAACAGTGGACAATTGAGGAGTGGAAAAACATCACCTTGTCTGACGAATCCAGGTTCCTGTTGTGTCATGCTGATGGCTGAGTCAGGATTTGGCGTAAGCAGCATGTGTCCATAGCCCCATAGTGTCTGGTATCAACAGTACAGGCTGGTGGCGGTGGTATAATGGCTTGGGGAATGTTTTCCTTGCACACGTTAGGTCCCTTAATACCAAGTGAGCAATGTTTCCACGGCCCAAAACATTTAGGCTGTTCTGGAAACAAAGGGGGGTCCGACCAGGTACTAGATGGGTGTACCTAATAAACTAGCTACTAAGTGTATATTCATGTCATAGTCACCAGTCAACTCCATTACAATCAAAGGTTACTTAAACTTCAACCAGTGAATGCTAGCGATGGCTAGCTGTGCTAGCTCTTCTACCAGTCTGTTTTAATGAGTTTTAGCATGGTAATATTTATATATTTTAAAAAGGGGTTATGCAGTAGGTTGATAACGATATCACCAAAGTATGTTGCATTGGACATTTCAAACAACATTCCCAGCTAATGAGAAAACATGGCATTTAATTTAGAGAATGAACAAGATTGGACTAGGCAACCTTAGGGATCATTTGAATGGGTGCCAATGGCAGATTGAGGAATTTTTAAATCCGTACCCCAGTACGATCCATGTTAACATAGAGGGCCAGGAAATAACACCGACTTTAAAGAATTGCCACTTGTAAAAATTTTAACTGTAAAATATCAGCTGTTGTACAATCTGATACAAACACAGGGAAAAAAAATGTAGACATGAAACATTGCAGTTTTGAACACAGACACAGGTCTCATCCCATATGGCAGTTTGCACTTTATATAGCATTCCAAATTAACCACAAAAACTTGTCTTTACCGTTTCCATTAGAGTATTAGCAACTGTGTCTTTATGGAAACAATGGACATGACTTATGATGATGCTTATGTTGTTAACCTCAAAGTACTCAAACTGAAGACAAATGTTTCTTTTGTTATCATTTTAAAAGACATTACTTTTTAAAATCTGTTTTATATGTTAAGTAGAAAATGACACGTAATTAAAGACAGGACTGAAGTTGTGCATTTTCTTTGCTGCAAAATATAACCACACTAAAAAGCAAGACATATCAATATCACAATAATGCCATTCTGCCCCAAACATTTATCCAAATCAGCAAGGAACACACCTTTAGACTAACAGAGATCATGGGGGGCAGCTCTAGGCCAATCATCATCAAGGGTACCACGTTGTCAGTGTCTCTAGGTGCTAGGAGATTGGCTGAGTAATAACTCTGCCCCACACTGTTACCTTCTGGTCCATAATTGGATAGTTCAAATGCCTATTACGCAGACTGATTTTTCCCCCAAGACAACATCAGTGGAGAGGTCCATCTCTCATGTTGTGTGGGTGTGTTTTCAGAACAGTTCAAGCAGCATGTTGAGTTTGCATGTGTACGTGAGCGTGTCCCCTCAGAAGAGAGCCATCAGTAAAGCGTAGTTGATGGGCAGGTTCAGGCGCTCCTCGGTCACTGGCAGGACCTTGAGCAGTTCTGGGGAGGCTAGGAGACTGGCCGTGGGGCCGACACGCTGCAACACACACGCCCCACACATAGGACCTCCATCGTCTGCACTATCCATCTACAACACACAGAGAGTCAAGTTAGTCACACACAATGTCACACCCTCATCCGTTTCACCGGTCTTTGTGATTGTCTCCACCCCCCCTCTTCAGGTGTCACCCATCTTCCCCATTATCCCCTGTGTGTTCTGTCCGTTGCCAGTTCATCTTGTTAAGTCTACCAGCATTTGTCGTCTCAGCTCCTGCTTTTCCCAGTCTCTCTTTTCCTCACCCTCCTGGTTTTGAGCCTTGCTTGTCCTGTCTCTGAGCCCGCCTGCCTGACCAATTTGCCTGACCCTGAGCCTGCCGTCCTGTACCTTTGCCCCACTACTCTGCTAATCAAACCCCTGCATGCCTTGACATGTTGTTTGCCTGCCGTTGCTGTAATTAAAATTGTTACTTCGACACAGTCTGCATCTGGGTCTTACCTTCAAACCTGATAGTACGAACTGGCACTGACACTGACTGAAGCAGCAGACCTGGGCCAGCTGCGTGATGCCATCTCCTCCCAAGGAGCCACCAGTGGGAGGCACGTGGAACTGCTTCGAGGCCTTGTGGATGGGGTTCAAACGTTGCCTGAACGCCATGACCGGGCATTGGACATTTTGCTGGAGCAATTCCGCGGGTTGTTTGGGAGGCAGCCGACCACGGTGGTAACCCCAAAGACCCTCAGTAACCCAGCTGCTAGCAGCGCCATCTCATCGGTCACTCCACCTTCTCTGGAGCCCCGATTACCTCCCCCGGAACGCTTCAATGGAGAGCCGAGCACCTGTCAGACGTTTCTAGCTCAGTGTGCCCTCATTTTCGAACTTCAGCCCTCCTCCTTCCTCTCGGATCGCTCCAAGATAGCCTATTACGCTGATGTCTGGGAGGGCTCTTACCTGGGCTACTGCTGTATGGGAACAACAGCCGGCCATATGCGTTAGTCTGGAGGAGTTCATGGGAGAGGTGAAGAAGGTTTTTGAAGTCCCATTCTCAGGGAGAGAAGCTGCGCAGGACTCCCGCAGTGTGGCAGACTATGTGGTGGATTTCCGAACGTTGGCAGCGGAGAGTGCTTGGAACTAGGAAGAACTGTTCGATATGTTCCTGCACGTCTTCTCGGAGGTGGTCAAGGACGAACTTGCAGCTCAGAAGTTACCTACGGAACTTGATTCCCTCATCAGTTTGACCATACGAATCGATTGGCGACTATGGGAATGACGGAGGGAGAGGAAATTCAACTTCACTCGCACGTCCAGGGATTTCAATTTGCCTCAGAGTCATCCCGGAAGTCCCCACCGATTCCGTTGCAGAAAGAACCCGAGGCTTCCCGACCTTCCCCGAAAGTCGCAGAGGACGGCTGAGTGACCGCTTCCCGATCCTATGCAACTAGGTAGAGCTGGGGTATCGCCTGAGGAACGGCAATACAGGATCAACACGAAGAATTGTCTATATTGCAGGACAGTTGGTCGTTTTGTGTCCTCTTGTCCTTTAAAAAGACCAGGCACACTGGTAGGAGTGAGTACTCTGGTTGACCATATAGAGAACTTTCCTGCTTCCCTTGCTCACCACCTTGTTAATGCCATTCTGCTGTGGGGAAACCAGTCTAAATCTCTCCTGGACCTCATTGACTCTGGGGCCGATGAAAGTTTTTTGGACGCTACCCTAGCTTCCGAGTTGAACATCCACATTCAGCCCCTCAACATTCCCATGGATGTTAGAGCGCTGGTCGGGCACGCTATAGGCTGGGTCACTCATATTACCACTCCCATCAACCTTCGTTTGTGGCAGGGAATCACAGCGAGACTATTCAATTCCTGCTTATCAAGTCTCCAAAGATTCCTGCGGTATTGGGATTCTCTTGGCTCCAGCGATACAATCCCCTCATGAACTGGTCGACTGGTGCCATCATGGGCTGGAGCCGGTTCTGCCACGCCCAGTGTCTGAAGTCAGCGCAACTTGCCCCGGGATGTTTTCCTGGGGGCTCGGACGGTGCCCCGGACCTCTCTGCCATTCCCGCGGAGTACCAGGCCCTTCGGGAGGTGTTCAACAAGGCCCGGGCCACTTCGCTTCCGCTGCACCGACCATATGACTACAGGATTGACCTTCTCCCTAGTACTACTCCACCCCAGGGACGACTGTGCACACTGTCGTGACCGGAGACCAAAAGGTATGGACGCCTACATTGGGGACTTCCTAGCTGCAGGATTTATTGTGTCCTTCGTCCTCTCCCTCTGGCACAGGGATCTTCTTTGTGGAGAAGGACAAGACCCTGCGCCCGTGCATCGACTACTCAATGACATAACGGTGAAGAACCGCTACCACTCATCTCCTCAGCCTTCGAGCCGCTCCAGGGTGCCACCATGTTTTCCAAGCTGAATCTAAGGAACGCCTACCACCTTGTGCAGATAGGGGAGAGGGATGAGTGGAAGACTACCAGCAACACGACCAGAGGCCACTACGAGTATTTGGTCATGCCATTTGGCCACACCAACACCCCTGCTGTGTTCCAGGCTCAGGTAAATGATGTTCTCCACGACATGTTGAACCGGTTCGTCTTCATTGATGACATCCTCGTCTTCTCCCGCTCCCCCCAAAAACATGTGCTCCACGTCCGACAGGTTCTTCAACGCCTCCTGGAGAACCAGCTGTTTGTTAAGGCAGAGAAGTGAGGGTTCCATTTTGAGGCACATCATCGCCGCTGGGTGTGTTCAGATGGATTCCAGGAAGGTGAACGGTGGTGGATTGGCCCCAGATAACCAGATGTTCTTGCCTGCCACCTGGGCTCCTGCCGGACCCTGGCTTTTGGTGGCCCACCATGGTCCCCGAAGTCTCCGCATTTGTCGCCGCTTGCACGGTGCACAAAACAAGACTCCGACAAGCTCCGGCTGGTCTCCTCCAACCTCTGCCTGTCCCTCACGTCCCTGGTCCCACATCTCCCTGGACTTTGTCACGGGTCATCCCCCATCTGATGGCATCACTGCCATCCTGACTGTGGTGGATCTGTTTTCCAAAGCCGCCCACTTCATTCCTCTCCCTAAACTACCCTCTGCCAAGGAGAAGGCACAGCTCATGGTGCAGCACGTCTTCCGGATACATGGACTACCGGTCGACATGGTCTCTGACCGGGGCCCTCAGTTCTGGAAGGCTTTCTGCACCATCACTGGGTCATTGGCCAGCCTGTCCTCCGGATTCCACCCCCAGTCCAACAGCCAGACGGAGCGAGCCAACCAGGATCTGGAGACTACTATACGCTGCCTGGTCTCCGCCAACCCCACCTCCTGGAGCCAGCAGCTGGGGTGGGTCGAATACACCCGCAACACCTTTCCCTGGAATCAGCCCCCGCTTTTCCCAAAGCAGGAGGAAGAGATCATCATTCCCTCTGCCCAGATGTTAGTCCGCCAGGATCGTCGTACCTGGAAGAGAGCCCAGTTGGCCCTCAAGACCACCTCCAGGTATCGACGACAAGCAGATCACCATTGGACCACGGCTCCCCAGTTTATCGTCTCAGGTATGGCTATCCACCCGGGATCTGCCCCTCCGGGTTGAATCCCGCAAACTCTCCCCCCGGTTTATAGGGCCATTTCCCATCTCCAAAATTATTAGCCCATCTGCTGTTTGTCTTCTGTTGCCCAGTACCCTTCATATACATCCCACCTTTCATGTGTCCAGAGTTAAACCCATGTCTCACAGCCCTTTGTCTCCTGTTTCCATCTTTCCCATTATCCCCTGTGTGCCTGTGTCCTCTTTTCATCTTGTTTGCCAAGTTCACCAGCGTTGGTCTCATCTCCTGCTTTTCCCCACTCTCTTTTTGTCACCCTCCTGGTTTTGACCCTTGCCTGACCCATCTGAGCCCGCCTGCCTGACCATTCTGCCTGCACCTTTGACCCAACTCTGGATTACCGACCTGTGCTTGACCCGACTCCTGAAGTCTTGTACCTTTCCCACACTACTCTGGCTATCGACCCCTGCCTGCCTTGACCTGTCGTTTGCCTGCCCTGTGCTGTAATAGACAGTGTCACTTCGACACAGTCTGCATCTGGGTCTTACCTTCAAATCTGATACACAAACTTTGTGAATAAGCAGGAGTTCACCATCTCAACTACAACTGCTACAGTCAGCTAACAGGTCTGACTGGTTAGCTGTTGGTGGAATATGGGCCATTCTTTTAGAACTTCTGTACCCACACCTGTCTGAAATTATCAGGTCTGGTTGAGAGACATTGCAAATCAGAATGTGGTATGGTGGTAGGGAGGAGGAAGTGGGGCCTTACGTATTGGAGTGGCAGCTTGCACATGGCGAGGGGCCAGACGGGCGTGATGTGGTTATGACACTCCCGCACGGAGCAGCATGGGGGCTGGCCCTCGGTCAGCAGGGCGCTGGTCAACTCTGTCCTCAGGAAGTACTCCTGGGGAACAACAGAAAGTTAAAGGGTTATTAACCATGGGAGGAGTTACCACCAGGCTATGGGAGGAGGCTTTCACAGAACACAAATTCAATTGGAACACATTCACTTGCACAGTTACGTGCTCATTTGCGCCACATAAATGTCACCCAAAGAGGAATGAGGCTTTCTCAGAATTACCTTGCCACAACATCCTGCTTCAATGAACAGCTTGTACATTTCTCTGAGAAGGTGCTTGAGAAATAACACACATACAAGACAGAAAGAAAGACTGGGAATAGGAGAGTTAAGTAGAGCGAAGGAGTGTTAGAGAAATTATGGAGAGGATCATGGAGGGGTAGAGGGGGTGGAGTAGAAGAATAGAGAGAGAGAAGTGAAGAGGGATGAGTGTAGTGGAGGGGGTCAGTGCCAGAGGAGGTTGCTGAGGGGAGGACGACTCATAATAATGGCCTGAATGGAATCAAACATGGTTTCCATGTGTTTAATACCATTCCAGCCATTATTATGAGCCGTCGTCCACTCACCAGCCTCCAGTGATCAGTGCTCTCACCCCAGCCAGTGTGAGGATGTTGGTGATGTTCTTGGTGATGACCAGAGAGCTCTTGGCCCGAGTCACCGCCACATACAGCAGGTTCCACTCATCGTCTGGGACGTCACCTAGAGGACAAGGGAGAAAACAGTGGAGTCAGACACTAACATACATTAACCAATGTTCTGATTTGGCGTAGGCCGTAGACCAATGCAAACAGTCATTGGCCTTAGGTAAGAGTTGGTATTTGAATATGGTTTTCCAACTGCCTAATTGCACACACACACACACACCTCCTGAGCAGCTGGAAAGTCTAGGTAAGTTGTGGGCGGCACAGGGGACCTTAGCAAAGTCATCAGTGATCACCACCGTGTCAAACTCCAGACCCTTTGACTTATGGACTGTCCCCAGGATAAAATCTAAGAGATAAAAGAGAGACAGCAGGGGAGGGATGATACAAATGAGAAAGATCAGACTCTAATACAAATACAGCAATTCATAACTCTGTGTCTGTACAGTGGTGAGTGTGTGTGTGTGTGTAGTATGTACCTGTGTGCATATGTGTCTGTACAGTATGTAACTGTGTGTACCTGCGTTTTGGGCCTGTCTCTCTGTGCAGCCGTAGATGCGTTCCACCAGCTCAGGGATGCGGCTGTTGTATTTCTCCACCATGGAGAGTTTGCCCTCCAACTCACGGTCCTCTGTTTTTTTAGCGTAACTCTTCAGTCCAAAGTAGCCCCCCAGACTCTGCTGGGTGAACCTACGGATGAAGCTGTCCTTGATGCCTAGAGAACAGCGAGAGAAGGAGAAGGGAGCACGTTTAAAAAGGGAGAGCTAGTTACACTGCAGAGTAGAGCTAAACCTATTGACGCAAAAGACCCTACCAATAAAACAATGAGCATTGAGAGAGCCAAGGCAGGATACTGTGTTACCAAAAACAGACGTCACATAAGTACAACATAGTAATTCACTTGTATTAGAATTGCAGAACTGAGGCAAGGGGCAGTGTGTTGCGCCACTCACCTCGAGAGCGGTTGTTTTCTGGCTGCATCAGAACCCAAATGTCCATGATTCTTTTCAGCCCAAAATTCTCCACCCCCTGGAGTGGAAAATACATGTCTTACACAAGACCCAAACACGTGTGTGTGTGTGTGTGTGGGGGGGGGGGGTGGATGGACACTCACCCCTACGATGTGCAGCCTACAGCGGGGGTTGGCATCGGTGAGTCTGACTGCTTGGTCGAACACGGAGACGTTAGTGCGAGACAGCACTGCTAACTTACCCCGGCCAGGACTCAACCCTGTAGTCAGGGGACGCAGCGAGTCCACAGCCTTACCCCACACACAGCCTGTGGATCGACAGACAGATATGCACATTAAAGAGCAGGTTGCACTATATATTTCCACAAATCTAACAACGTAGATTGATGATATTCCATCCAAAACAGTCTTTATGCAAAAATGTAATATATATATATAATATATATAAATAAATATATATATATATATATATATATATATATATATATATATATATATATATATATATATATATATATATATATATATATATATACACATGAACCGCACAGCAGCTGTATGTTTAAAATTGTATTGTTTATTAACAACAAATCAATATAGAAAGTACATGAGGTAACAAGTATACAGTGGGGCAAAAAAGTATTTAGTCAGCCACCAATTGTGCAATTTCTCCCACTTAAAAAGATGAGAGGCCTGTAATTTTCATCATAGGTACACTTCAACTATGACAGACAAAATGAGAAGAAAAAAATCCAGAAAATGACATTGTAGGATTTTTAATGAATTTATTTGCAAATTATGGTGGAAAATAAGTATTTGGTCAATAACAAAAGTTTCTCAATACTTTGTTATATACCCTTTGTTGGCAATGACAGAGGTCAAACGTTTTCTGTAAGTCTTCACAAGGTTTTCACACACTGTTGCTGGCATTTTGGCCCATTCCTCCACGCAGATCTCCTCTAGAGCAGTGATGTTTTGGGGCTGTTGCTGGGCAACACGGACTTTCAACTCCCTCCAAAGATTTTCTATGGGGTTGAGATCTGGAGACTGGCTAGGCCACTCCAGGACCTTGAAATGCTTCTTACGAAGCCACTCCTTCGTTGCCCGGGCGGTGTGTTTGGGATCATTGTCATGCTGAAAGACCCGGCCACGTTTCATCTTCAAACAACATGAGTAGAGAAGACGAGGAATAAAATGAGGAATAAAATTCCAGATAGAAGCGGGTCTTCTTAGGAATTATTTTATCCAGTTGATCTTAGAAAGTATTATTTAAGGTAGTAAAGTCCAGAAAATTCGGCCCACCATTCTCATAATTGTTCATTACAACAGTTTTCCTAATGTAATGTGTACGGCTTCTCCACAGAAAGTTGAAAAGCATCTGGTCTATCTCCTTGCTTATTTTACTGTCAAGATATAAAGATAGAGCGCCATATGTTAGTCTAGAGATACCTTCAGCCTTGGTTATTAGGACTCTACCTTTTAAAGATAAGTCTCTAGACTTCTGATCCTTTGTAATGGTTATGCCTAAATATGTAAGTTCTTCTTTTACTGGAATATCATAATATGAAGGGGTCACACAATCTTTGACAGCCATGAGTTCACATTTATTCATGTTAAGATATTGACCAGACGCTTTGGAAAAGGATTGTATCACATTGATCGATATGGGAATTTGGTTAGCATCTTTCAGAAAAAGTGTAGTATCGTCAGCCAGCTGGCTTATAATAATTTCTTTACCAGCTATGGAAATACTTTGTACAGGACTCTTATTTAAAGAATTTGCAAGAAGTTGGGTGATTAATAAAAAGAGTTGAGAGAGAGAGAGAGGAATTAGGCAAGGTTGTCCTAACTCAAATCTAGGTGAGGTGCCATATTTCAATTTGATAGCGCTGTTACCATTTGCAGTGTCTTAACAGCCTTACAGAAAAAATCCAAAGCCAAGTCTCTCAAAGGAGTGGAAGAGGAACTTATGCTCTACTGTGTCAAATGCTTTATAAAAATCAAAAAATATTATGAAGCTATCCTCGGTTATTAGGTCTGAGTCATCAAGTACGTCTAATACTAGTAAGTAATACAGTAACTGCAACTGGATCCTTGACTTCCTGACAGGCCGCCCCCAAGTGGTGAGGGTAGGTAGCAACACACCTGCCACGCTGATCCTCAACACTGGAGCTCCCCAGGGGTGCGTGCTCTGTCCCCTCCTGTACTCCCTGTTCACCCACGACTGCATGGCCAGGCACGACTCCAACACCATCATTAAGTTGGCTGACGACAACAGTGGTAGGCCTGATCACCAACAAGACAGCCTATAGGGGGAGGTCAGAGACCTGTCCGGGTGGTGCCAGAATAACAACCTATCCCTCAACGTAATCAAGACTAAGGTGATGATTGTGGACTACAGGAAATGGAGCACCGAGCACGTCCCCATTCTCATCGACGGGGCTGTAGTGGAGCAGGTTGAGAGCTTCAAATTCCTTGGTGTCCACATCACTAACAAACTAGAATGGTCCAAACACACCAAGACAGTCGTGAAGAGGGCACGACAAAGCCTATTCCCCCTCAGGAAACTAAAAAGATTTTGTTGGCATGGGTCCTGAGGGTAGTGCGTACGGCCCAGCTGCCTGCCATCCAGGACCTCTACACCAGGCGGTGTCAGAGGAAGGCCCTTAAAATTGACAAGGACCCCAGCCACCCCAGTCATAGACTGTTCTCTCTACTCTCTGTTTATCTTATATGCATAGTCACTAACTATACATTCATGAAAATACTACTGAAATTGGACCGACCAACCAGTGCTCCTGCACATTGGCTAACCGGGCAATCTGCATTGTGTCCCACCACCCGCCAACCCCTCATTTTACGCTTCTGCTACTCTCTGTTCATATATGCATAGTCACTTTAACGATACCTACATGTACATACTACCTCAATAAGCCTGACTAACAGGTGTCTGTATATAGCCTTGCTACTCTTTTTTCAAATGTCTTTTTACAGTTTTATTTCTTTACTTACCTACACACCTTTTTTTTCACACCATTGGTTAGAGCCTGTAAATAAGCATTTCACTATAAGGTCTACACCTGTTGTATTCGGCGCACGTGACAAATAAACTTTGATTTGAACAGTAGCCTGTGTAAAGTTGGGTTAATAAACCGTCAATTCATAAACTCATCCTCTGTCTGGACAATTGTTCTTTTATGATCTAGTCCGGTCATTACATTGGGGTCAGAAGTAAAAACGTGATAAAAGTTAGCCAGCTAGCTAGCTGACTTCTGTGGCTAGCTACCATAGGTGAGAACGGGGGTTGAAAATGCTTGGAGGGAATCCGAAAGTGAAGGTGGAGGTAGGGGACGATTACGGCCAAGGAAGTGCATGTGCATGGACGTCGGAGGATCTGGCCTAGGAGGTTGCCAGGACGTCGGAGCCCAGAGGCCGCTTGAGGGAGGACGTTAGAGTGATGGCGGCTGAAGCGGGCACGAGGGCTTTGTTGACTGCTTCACGCGGATTCTGGTGGGCGGACTAGGGGGTGACGTCGACGCAGCGGGAAAAGGAATCTGGGGCTCAGGATGTAAACAAACAAAAATGCCGGCGCCCAGTTCCCGGTTGCGTCCGTATCAGTTAAGACCTCGAAGTATTCCGGTAAGGCGGATTGGGAAGCTTTTCATGCTCAGTTTGAACTGTTAGCTCATTTTAGGGGGTGGTCGAATGAGGATAGGGCACTGCAGTTGGCTTTATGCCTCACGGATGAAGCTCTGGCCTGTTTGATATTGATTAGCCCCGAGGACAGACGTGATTATGGTGCTTTAGTGGGAGCACTGAGGAGGCGCTATGGACAGTATGTACAGCCCGGGCTGCTGCGCTCCAAACTGAGTAATAGACGCAGGCAGCCTGGAGAGCCTCTACGGGTGCTAGCTAATGACATTGAGAGCCTCTCTCGGCGGGCATAGGCTCACATGCCCCCCTCCGTTCAGAGCGAGCTAGCACAGGACCAGTTCATACTGGTCTCTCCTACGGAGCTGCGCGGTACCTACCCAGCTGGCTCGTCCTGAGTCATTGCAGATAGCCTTGGAGAGGGAGCTGGTGTGGGCTGGGGGGCAGAGCAGCCCAGAGCCGGAAAAGCCTGTACGACAGAACTCATTAGTGCTGTGTCACTACAGGCGGCACGAAACACACGCCCTGGTCCCAGGGTCTGCTGCGGTTGTAGCCAGCCAGGCCATCTGTGCCAGGTTTGCCACATGTCCCCCAGAGCTCAGGGAAACGGCACGGGGTCCGCATAGACCAGGTAGTGCGGACCCCTGGCTTTCTGTCCCAACCACCATCTTCAGGAGGAGCCCGCCGGCACAGACGGGGAAGCAAGGCTCCTCTTCCCCCAGAAGCAGACGAGGGCAAGCTGATGGAGCCTGTTGTGGTGGGCCGGACCTGTGTTGGGGACTTTTGATCATGTGCCTGTCACTATGGGGGGGGGGGGGGGCCTTGCTCGGCCCTAGTGATCACTGGGTCCACAGTAACCCTGGGGAGGCCGGATATTATGCCAGGTTGGACTCCGTGTGAACCCACAACTGTGCAGCTCCGCACAGTCACAGGTGAGCTGGCACCCATGAAAGGGAAGGAAATAATGACTCTGACAGTAGGGGGCAGGTCTGTGCATTATCCTGTGTGGGTGGCGGCTGTGCAGGAGCCTTGTATCCTGGGGTTAGACCTAAATGGGGGCACACTGAGCTTCCAGGGAGGGGCGGCAGTCACCATGGCAGCCCCTAATGTCACATTCACTCAACCCAACAAACCCTTAACTCCAACAGTTAAACAGCAGACACTCATGGCTTGCCCCCCCCCTCCCCCACATCTGTGTGTTACATTCCCCCAGCTACCTCCACGACACATCCCTCCGTGAGCCCGGGCAGCACCAGCCCAGCTACCCCAGATGGGAGAGGAGAGGACACTGTCTGCAGTGAGGGAGATATGGGGGAGGAACTGTGTTCGTCTTGACCCCGAGCAGCAGAAACGGTTGTGGCAGTTGCTGTTTCAATTCAGAGACAGCTTTGCACTGAGGAAGTAAGGAAGAGGTTGGTCAGACTCATCTGGGGCAGCATGAGATCGACACACGTGATGCTCGACCCACCAAGACGCGTCCCCGCCATATCCCGCTGGCACGCCAGGAGGCGGCAGACAAGGCTGTGTTGGAGATGCAGTGGGCATACTTCATCGAGCCCTCAGACAGCCCCATGGCCAGTCGTCATGGTTCCTAAGACGGGGGGCAAGCTGAAGTTCTGTGCGGACTACAGGCGGCTGAATGAGGTAACCAGGAAGGACTCATACCCCATATCGATGAGTCGCTGGACCTGTGCAACGCTCCAGCTACTTTTGAGCGTTTGATGGACAGAGTGCTGGATGGCTTCCCCCAACAGCAGTATCTGGTATACCTCAATGACATCCTGGCCCATGGCAGCTTCATCCAGTCAGCCCTGGTGGAGCTACAGCGCGTGCTGGAGCGGGAGGCTGCTGCAGGTCTGAAGCTCCACCCCGAGAAGTGCCAATTCATGAGGAGAGAGGTGTCCTTCTTGGGCCACCGAGTGGGGAAGGAGGGGATCAGCACCATGGAGGATAAGGTGGGGGCTGTCCGAGACTGGCCAACCCTCACTGACCAGCGTCAGCTGAAGAGCCTCCTGGGCCTGGCCTCGTACTACAGGAGGTTTGTACGGAGCTTCTCAATCGTCGCTGCTCCCCTGAACCGCCTGCTGCCGAAGGACAAGGCCTTCACTTGGACAGTGGAGTGTGACGATGTCTTTAACACCCTCAAACGTGCCCTGATCGAGTCCCCCGTGCTCGCACCCCCTGACCTCACTTTGCCCTTTATCCTGGACACAGACGCGAGCAACGTGGGCATGGGTGGGGTGCTGGCCCAGGTGGGGGAGAGAGTGGTGGCGTACTTCAGCAAAACATTTGACAAACATGAGCTCCTGTGAGCTACTGTGAGCTACTGTGTCACATGAGCTACTGTGTCACCCGGCGGGAGCTCCTTGCTGTTGTGCCTTCCGTCAAACACTTCAAGTACTACCTGGGTGGCCAGCCCTTTACTGTAAGGACTGACCACTCTGCTCTCCAGTGGCTCATGTCTTTCAGAGAGCCAGAGGGGCAGGTGGCTCGCTGGTTGGAGGAGCTTCAGCTGTGTGGTGCACAGGGCAGGGGCATGCCACTCCAACGCTATGTCCCGTTGGCCCTGTACTGCAGACGTCTGCCGCCACCATGAGCAGAGAGGAGGAGGGACGGGAGAGAGCGCTGTGTGCAGAGGAGGGGGTCTGTGCCACTGTGTCGGGCGAGCGGGCCTGTCTGCTGTGAGCTGCAGACTGTCGACGTGGCTGAATGGGGGCAGCAGCAGCAGGGACGGGACACAAACCTACAGCCAGTGCTACGTGGGTAGAGGCGCAGGTGAGGCCACCACGGGAAGAGGTGACAGCGCTCTCACCCGCAACCAGTGTTGTGGTCAAAGTTTGAGAGACTGCGGCTGGCTGATGGCGTGCTACAGCAGGCATGGAAGAAGTCAGCTACGGGAGAGGAGAAGTGGCAGGTGGTGGTCCCAAAAGTATTGTGGGAGGCTGTGCTCCAGAGTACTCATGGGGGGGGTGGGGACTGGACACTATGGGGTCACAAAAACACTCCGCCGCCTCCGTCAGGGCTTTTACTGGGGGCAGCACAAGAGGGATGTAGAGGACTTTTGCGCCGCTGTGACAACTGCACAGCGAGGAAGGGCCCCCCAGGCCGCTCCCATGCTCAGCTCCAACAGCTCCCGGTGGGGGCTCCCATGGAGAGGGTGGGAGTGGATGTAGTTGGGCCGTTCCCCACCACAGACAGTGGAAACCGCTGGGTGCTCACGGCCATGAACTATTTTACAAAAAATGGCCCGAGGCTTATGCTCTGCCTGACCAGGAGGCAGAGACCATCGTCGACACCCTGACCGCGGGGATGTTCAGCAGTTTTGGAGCTGCAGAGTCCATCCACAGCGTGTGTTCGCCACCATGTGTGAGAGGCTGGGTATGCACAAAACCCGCACTACTCTTCTCCATCCTCAAAGTGACGGCCTTGTGGAGCGCTTCAACAAAACGCTTGGACAGCAGCTCGCCATCGTCTCTGCCAAACACCAGCGTGACTGAGACAAGCACCTGCCTATGGTCCTCATGGCATGCCGCTCCGCTGTCCAAGACTCCACCTCCTGCACGCCTGTCCTCCTCATGCTGGGTAGAGAGATCCGCACCCCTGCGGAGATGGCGTTTGGTCGGCTCCTGGATAGGCCTGGAGACAGCCCACACCTTCGCCAGAGAGCAGCTGGTGAATGCAGTTATGAGGCAGAAGAGGAACTATGATGGGAGCTGGTCTGGGTCTACAGCCCCCTAAGGAAAAAGGCAGATGCCCCACAAACCAACCGTGACCAACTTGGGGCATCGTTCATTTATTTGGCATGGGCTACGGCCAAACAGTAGCCTGTGTAAAGTTGGGTTAATAAAATGTCAATTCGTAAACTCAGCCTCTTCTGGACAATTGTACCTTTATGATCTAGTCCGGTCATTACAATACACACACAACTATTTTCTCCATTTGAATTACATTGATCAAAAACTCATACCAACAATATATGCATCTCTGATGTCACGAATGGAACAGCCTGGTGGTGGTGGCAGTGAACTACAACCGCTGTTTATCGGCATGCACGTTTTGTCAAAATGCGAGAAGATGGGAAGAAACCGGCTCGTGAGGATAAGGCGGGCAGACTGGGCCAGGGGAACACCTGGTGCTTCAGTCATATGCGGGGCTCAATTTCCCCCTCAACGATTGCTACCAACAGTGGAAGAGTGATAAAAAAAACAATGCTAGCCGGCTAAGTGCACCAGGCCATGCAAAAAACAAACTGGCCCACTTACACGTATATAGCATGGTGTTTGGGGATGGAATAAGCTCGCTAACGTTATCTAGCAAGCAAGCTACAACAACTCCAACAGAATACTGGACGTTTTACAGGGGGGAAAAAATGTAAAAAACCAATCTGATGTAATTGTTTATTTCAAGGTATGCCTCTAATTTTGTTGAACTGCCCGACCTTTATTTCACGATATTACCTGCAGGATTTCATGGTAGCTAATGTTTGTGTTAGCCATTATATCTAGATTGACTGCTGCTAGTGGTAGCACTCAGGTTAGCATGTGGATAGCTATAGCTACCATCTGCCAACAAGAGTTTTAGCCGGTTTGGTTAAAGACGTTTAATATCTACTGTGACGGTGAAGGTTTATCTTGATTTTGTTTAACAGTAGGCGAAATACTGATGTGCTGAACTGCTTATAAGTTGTTTCAAGGCTGCTGGTAGGGGTAAATCAGGGGTGTAAAAGGAGCTATTCTAAAAGCTTACGAGCTGTATTTCTTTTTATTTAAATTCAACCTTTATTTAACGAGGCAAGTTAAGAACAAATTTACAATGACGGCCTACCGGGGTTACAGTGCCTTGTTTAGAGGCAGAAAGCCATATTTTTTTCTTTACCTTGTCAGCTAGGGGATTCGATCCAGCAACTTTTCGGTTACTTGCCCAACACTAACCACTAGGCTACCTGCCACCCCTGTATAAGTGACTAAAAAATGTTTAGCTTAGTGACCAACATTTTTTTGTTTTAATTTTGTATTACTCATCGATATGATGTCGGTCTTCACCGTCTTATGTGGACAGTGGCTTCACCCCTCGTGTAGTGCTCCCCTTTAGGTCACTTTTCCGACATATCTTCGGTCAAGTAAAATATACAATTCTCCCAAAATAGAAATGTAAAGTGATGTCGTATTGGGACTGTTTGAAGGATGAAACAAATCACAATGTTGAATAGCAACCTAATTCTGTAATCTTCCCTTTACAACAAACTGATCTAATCAGAACCAAATAAACAAATAAGAGCATAGTCGTCATGGAACACCATGGATATTTTACCGGTATGTTTACACAATTCAGAAAATCTACTTTAGACCGAGAAATATGAAGTAGGTGGACAAAGTAAACAACATAGTGGGTCACTTTCAGTGACAACTAAGAGCGATAAAGCGTGAGGATAAACTCCTTTGTTTTGGTCCCATACCTACACGCTCTAAGAGCAAAAATTTAACCCATGTGAAAATGCTGTGTGATGGTGTGAGAGCGAAGTCATTCATCTTGCTAAACGCAACGTAATTTTGCTGAGTCAACCTTCAAAAGGCCCAGTGCAGCCGTTCTTATATATAATTTCTGGGTAATCATGAAGTCCTTTACTGTCATAGTTTTACATTAAAATGGTCACAAAGAAACATACCTTTTAAGCAAATAACTATTTTTCAAGCAGGAATGTTGCTGTCTGAGTTGGGAGGGAAGGGCACCAAAGCGGTGCATTAACCACAGAGTGGATCAATCCCCCGAGCGGAGTGGTCTAATGGGAGGGATATTTAATCTGAAAGTAGCTGTTATTAGCCGAGAGGTTTGGAACTCTATTTGTTATTATATTAATATATACGGCCTGGTGATGTTACCAGGCAAGCCAAAACTCCACCCGGGAAAGTGACATTATCAACAAAAATCACAGTAGCAATCTTTCCCCATTGAAAGCTGTGCAGCCAAGCCTGAAATCAAGCAATATGGACACACATAGTTTAAATTTGGATTATAGCTCCTGTCCAAATGTTGTGAATCATATACTATTTGGCCAGTTTATTAGGTACACCACCTCGTTCACAAAAATGGTTCACTCCTACAGACAGTGAGATTAGTGTCCTTGGATTGCTACATAAAACAGGCAGACAAGTCATTGCGGAATTCAGAGAATAGAATCTGCAAAACGAGTGACCTAAGAGACTTTGAGCGTGGTATGATCGTCGGTGCCAGGCGTTTCGGTTCCAGTATCTCAGAAACAAGAAGTGGCTTTAGTGGGCACGCAATCACCAACAGTAGACAATTGAGTGGGATTTCTTTTTTTTTTAACAAAAAAAAACAAAACATTTGCCTGGTCTGACGAATCCAGGTTCCTGTTGTGTCATGCTGATGGCTGAGTCAGGATTTGTGTCCATGGCCCCATAGTGTCTGGTATCAACAGTACAGGTTGGTGGCGGTGGTATAATGGTGTGGGGAATGCTTTCCTTGCATACGTTAGGTCCCTTGATACCAAGTGAGCAATGTTTCCACGCCCCAGAGAATTCAGGTCGTTCTGGATGTAAAGGGGGGTCCGACCAGGTACTAGATGGGTGTACCTAATAAACTAGCTACTATATTCATGTAAGTCACCAGTCAACTCCATTACAATCAAGGGTTACTTAAACTTCAACCAGTGAATGCTAGCGATGGCTAGCCATGCTAGCTCTTCTACCAGTCTGTTTTAATGAGTTTTAGCATGCTAATAGAACATTTTTATATTTTAAAAGGGGTTATGCAGTAGGTTGATAACGATATCACCAAAGTATGTTGCATTGGACATTTCAAACAACATTCCCAGCTAATGAGAAAACAGACATGCCATTTAATTTAGAGAATTAACAAGATTGGACTAGGCAACCTTGGGGATAATTTGAAATGGGTGCCAATGGCAGATTGAGGAATTTTTTAATCCATACCCCAGTACGACCCACGTTAACATAGTATAGTGGGCCAGGAAATAACACTGACTTTAAAAAATTGTCACTTTTACAATGTTAACTGTAAAATATCAGCTGTTTGTTGTACAATATGTTACAAAACACAGGAAAACAGATTTGACTGCACCAGGCCTTTAACTGTCAGAGTCCTGTGTTCCTTCACTCACCGTCTTGTTTTCCTCCTACCAGAATCTTCTTCACTTTCTTACACACTTGGAGAATCGTGGCTCCAATATAGGCAATCTCCGAACCAAACCGAAAGCTCTGAGAAGAGAAAGAATACCTATTCAATACACACACTGAGCTTTTGTGTAGTGAGTATATACCTGAGTGAGGGAGAAGTGTGTGTACCTGGGTGAGGTAGTAGAGGTGTGTGTGTTCCACCAGGTTCAGGGCATTGACTGCTCCTCTGAAGGTATAGATCTGCTGATGAGGGTCTCCCACCAGGATCTTCCCACAGTGCTGAGGTAGCATGATGTCCATGATGGCTAAGACACACACATACACACACTTATCACGGACCTGCTAACAGACATGCTATCAGGTGAGTGGTGCCTGGTGCAGGTGTAATGTAGACCCAGGTTTGGTCCAGGTGTGGTACAGTGGTGTAGTTGAGTCGTGTACCTGGAGTACAGTCCTGTGCCTCGTCTATAAAGATGACATCATACTTGTCCAGTGTCGGCCTCTGCAGCTGCCACAGCTTCAGATACCCTGAAAGACATTCAGTAAGGACCCAATCCTAAGACACTGACATATTATTATGGAGTGAATAAGCAAACAGATCGTTTTTGGGCTTACCATCGTGGGTCATGTGGTGTGCGTACTCCCTGGTCTCTTCTAAGGCAACCATTTTGTCCCAGATCCTCTGGGCATCCCTCGCAAACATCTGAAAAATAAAGGCCAGTTTGTTCAATTGTGGAGATGACCGGTGTGTGGCATGTTTGTGTGATTATCGGACCAAAATGGAGGAGAAGTTTGTGTTCTGGTGTGTGAATGTGTGTGTGGGGGATGTTTCTTTGGGAGAAGAGGTGTTTGTGGATTTGGGTATAACACTTACCCTTTTTGCATTGCAGTCAGGCACGGTCATTTTGCCATGTGTGTTTTTGTACGTGTTTGGGACGTGGTTGGGGGTGATGTGTGTGTCGGCCGAGGCCATGTAGGCATTGAGGGTCAGGGTGACCACCTTGGCGTTGACAAAGCCCCCGCTGCCCTTAGGCAGCACCCAGGCCACAGAGAAGGGCTTCACGTTACTAGACAACTTCTTTAGCTCCTGGTACCTGGGAGAGAGAGGAGACTGGGTGACTGATTGAACGGCTTTACTGAAAGACTGACGACAACAAGACATACGGAAAGAAACTGTTCTAGACCGACAGATAAGCAGACCTCTTTCCGACGGCCCCAAAGGCCATGGAGTGGACCGTCCTGCAGTCCACATTGCTGGGGAAACAGCGCTGGGCCTGGGTAGCCACAGACTTGTTGAAGGCCATGTAGAGGAAGTGGTGGTGTGGCCTCTGCTGGGCATACCGAATCAGGGTGGTGGTCTTCCCTGTGCCTGGAAGACAACAACCTTTAACCCCTACACTACATCACAGCAGGAACATTCACACATAGGGCACAATCAACAGCTCACAATGTGGGCTTTTTTTGTGAAGTGGGGTGGACCATTCGTGTGTGTGTGTGTGTATCAACTTGAACTACTCTGCAATTGTCACAATATAGAAAGAGTACTCTCATCCTGAACTGATGAACCAGACTGAGCTGAACTGACATGGAGAGGGTGCCCTCTAGCAACAATTCAGGAAATGCTAGCAAAAGTACCAACTCTATATCTAACTTGTTTTCTGTAAAAACACAGCTGTGGCATGATGTTGTTAGTAGTGGTCTGGCGGTACCTGCGAAGGCCATGATCTTGACCACGTGGTCTCTATGGATGTCGTGGTTGAGGATCTGCTGCTGTTCGTGGGTCACCTGAACCTGGGCTCTCCTGGGAGAAAGAGGACTGGGCATGAGACTCAGGTTATTACTGATTCCTTCAAAATACTTCCTTCCAGAAAGATATCAGTCCTCACCCACTCTGATTGGTTATTGCTGTGGGCAAGGCATTCTCCATCAGGTGAAGGACATAGAAGATGTTGTAGTGCCACCTGGAGTGGAGGAAGGAGAACCGTCAATGTCCGCCTGTCTATCCATCTGTTTGTGCAAATCTATCTTTCATCTCTATATAACTTCCATCTTGACCTGTTGCTGATGTTGATATCGTTCCTCCTCATGGCGAGCAGCATGGTTGCCATGGCGCTGAGGTACTCCGTGATGGCGCTGGCTGAAGGGAGACAGCCTCTGAGACAGACCACCAGGTCCAGAACATCTCCCACACCGTCACACAGCACCAGCATCAGGGCCATGGCTGCCCACGGGTTAGGGCCCTGACAAACACACACACAGTCCAATCAGATAAGCTCAGAAGTATAATAGTAGTTTCAACCGTGTGTGTGTGTGTGTGTGTGTGTGTGTGGCTACATACCCCCTCGATACCCTCCAATTTGGGGAGTCGGTGTTTAATGCAGGCCTCAGCCTGAGGGAACAGACAATGTGTCCTCACACTCTGTAACACTGACTCAGGCTTCACCTTCTGACTGGGCTTATACTGGGCCATGAACCTGGAGTTTTTTTTTTAAACACACACGCAATAGATCAGAAATGAACAGAAATGGCCCAAAGGAACAGTTTACAGTAAAGAGTCCTTACTCGACTATATGGAGGATGCTCTCCTGGTCGTCCTTTATGATTCTATGGGTTTCCAGGATGGCGTTGATCTCCTTCACGGCGTTGATCTCCTTCTTCGTGTAGCGGTAATACAGCTTCTTCCAGGGCACAAACTACACACAGGGCCCAAAGACACAACCCAAAATAATGTATAAAGCACATCTATTAACATTTTTACACTAGCTTATCTTCATAACTTTAACCCTAACTTCCTCCCCCTGTCCCAGGCTCTCACCAGTGACTGGGTCACAATGTTCCTCCAGCGTTGGCAGACCAGGCTGACGTTACAGTAGAGGTCCTCAGCAGGCAGGAGGCTCAACACCAGCATCAGCACCTCCTCTGGGAGGTCGTCCACGTGACCCTGGGGATGGGCCAGGCCCCTGCTGCTTCCCAAGAGGCCGTAGAGGGCGTCAGGCAGGGCCTCCACCTCCTCCTCCTCATGATGATTCATTAAGGCTGGGTCTGGATCTGACCAACAGCGCTCAAACTCCTTGTCGTCCCCAAACATGTCTGTTGTCAGCCCCTCCAGATAGTCCACCTTCTCATCCTCAGGTTCCTCCTTCATAGAGGTGGCTAGTGCCTTCTCCTCAATGGTCTCAATTTTGGGGATGAGCTCTCCATTGAGTCCCTCTGTCTTTACGGAACCTGAGCCCTGGGACAGGGCTGCTTTCTGAGGACTTAACACCTTGACCACACTGATCACAGGGAAAAACTTAGTGATCCCTTGCTGCTTCTTGTCATCACGTGCATCTGAGATCCAGGGAAGATGAGAAGAGGGAGCAAAGGGAGGGGATGACAAGGTAAATGATGTGTGTACAAAATGCTACATCATCCCTTCAAGTCTCAAGAGTTTAAAAAAGCTAGACACACAAATGTGCAGTACCTCTCTTTCTCTTTGTGGGTGTTCTGGGGTACAAACCCCGGTAGGTGTCTGAGTTGCTGTGCCTACGAGTGACGGAGTGGGGCTGTGTGAGGGGTTGGCTGCCCTCTGGTCTCCTACTAATTTCACGACACTCCTCTGAGTTCAGGTGCCTTCGCTTGGCTTTTCCTGCAACATCACCAGGGCTGTGAGTATATCTCTACTACACGCTCTCACACACCTTAATGACACCAGTCCTGTGTTATGGGTCAGTACTGAGGAGAATGCGTACCGATTAACGTCGTAGAGTTAAGCATACAGATGGGTGAGATGCATTAGAAAGTTACAGTAGTTGGCTAGCTAGCAATTGCCATTTACCATCCTCTGCCAAGCAGCATTACCTTTAGTGGACGACTCCATCATGTTGTATCAAGAACAGCTGCTGATGTCCAATCTTTCGTTTCCTGCTTTTTCGAACAAAATAAGTAATCTAAATGTTAGCGTATATGCTACATGCTAGCTAGTGTGAGCAGCCAAACAATCCTACCCGGTATTTGGCTAGCCCGTGTTTATATCAGCTAATGTACAGTGCTAAGTAAAGTTCGCTTGTGGATTTAGCCTGTTAGACATTCACCTTTTTAAATAACATTGAATATTACTGATATAATGTCGAGCATTCGTTGTTGTTGATAACACAGCTAGCTAAGCGTTTATTGGCTACTTGGTTCTTCTTTGGGGAATTTACGGAGGATCAAGTTCAATGTGTTGCTTGCACAGCGCCTCCCATTAGTCAGTAGGAGAATAGCAAAAGGCAAAAGAGGCTGAAAATAAAAGTAGGTCTACATGTTGCTATAAGAATAACATGTTTATTGACATCAAGTTCATTCAATTACTGAATTTCTAAATAAAATGTGAGGATCATCTGCATGTCAGCCTTATACCAGTAAGGAGACATCTACACCTATGCCTTGGTCTAACAGGGCATTGGTGTGAACTAATGGATGTAAACATAAATGCACAAAACTATTGCCGTTGCGAGTAACATCTTTCAAGGCATATTATTATAACAGTACCTTTTAAAAGTTATTTTACAGTGAAGCTTAGTCATTTGAGTTAGTGAAAGTTAGGAATGTTCCAGTATGTACTCATTTAGCAATTATATTCCTATCAGTGTAAGAATTTGTATTATCAGACAGCATGTAATATCACATTAATCACAAATATGGTATCTAATTAGGACTATCCCCACAGGTAAAGGTGCATAAAAGCGGTTGGTCTTGGATAATACAAGCTGTAGGGTAACACTCCATGAATCTCATTGACTGATCCCCAAGACAACAGCTTAAAGCCACAAAATGGCCACCCTGTTGACAGTTTCATCCCTGGCTTAGTCCATATTCGTAGTGTAACAGAGAGACGACAACAAACGAGTCGGCAACCTAATGCCCTCTCCCTCTATTCACACCCATCTAGTCTACTCTCTCCACTTTACTTTCTCTTCCCATCCTTCCCTCACTGTTTGAGCACTCGGAGTTCATTGGGTTTAAAGAAGGCCTGGGACATCCCCATGCCGTAGATGTAAACCTTAGAGTCCACCACAATCTTCTCCTTCTTCATCAGGTCTGTAGGAGGGGGGGGGGGGGGGGGGGGGGGGGGGTTTATACAAATATGATCTCTTCAGGTAGCAGAATATAATAACTAACAATATGCTTTTCTGTCTCAAATTGGATTCCATTATTACTTAACAATTGTGAAGAAGAAACTTCAAATCGTTCCTCACCATCAATTTCCCTCTGGAATTCATCAAGAGGTAGAAGAAGAACTTCAACAAATTCTGGAAGTAAAAGAGAAGCCAGAATACGATTTAGTTCAATGTTATTCTAATAGTGGAAAAATAACTGAAAGTGTGATTATAAAGAAAATAATATTTACCTCCATCACCTGGAAACAAGTAAAAGAGGGAGGAAAGCAGAGAAATAAGTACACATTTAGGACAACATGTAAAATACATATCAGCTTGACAATACATAAAAAAAAAAAATCATAACAGATTCATAACATTCCAAGAGCGTGACCCGTAACTTACCCAGTTGCTGTGTGGGGTTGGTGTTTTCAAGGTCATCTCCATTGATGTTAACCATGACGATCTGTGTGGTGCAGTTAGAGAGGCCAGGGTCCAAGCAGGTCACTGCGAGGTCAGGACAAGAGGGAGAGGAAAGGGGAAGGGGAGTTCAAACTTGTAATCTGCTGTGTGTTACTGCCCCACTAGTCACTGACATCATACTGCACTCTCACATGCCCAATGGTAAAACTGGCCACTCAGAAGATCACAGGCATATTGAATGTCTCTTTGCTGATGGAACTGGTACATTGACATAATCTGCCCTGTGTTTTGAGAGTGTGTGTGTGTTCATAAGACCTTACCTGGGGTGACTCCTACCACCTCCCCCTTGTAACCAGTCTCCTCCTTCAGCTCTCGCAGAGCAGCAATCTCTGCACACTCACCCTCGTCAATCAGACCTGAGCAACAGCAAAAACACCCATAGACAGCAAACACGGATATCAGAACACAGCAGGCAAAATACAGCAATGACAGACCTACATACACTGCGTCTGAACAGAATTTTGAGATGTGACTGTAAACCCATGTCACCTGCAGGGAACTCTAGGGTACAGCACCCTATTGGTGGACGGAACTGCTTCACCATGACAACGCAGTCTTTGTGGAGGGTCCTCTTCAGAAGGGCGATGATTCCCACACCTGGAATAAAACACAGGAATAAATGTCTATAATGTCACTGCTTATCCATCAGTATGAAATGTATGTACACACACCATCTGCTGCATTGGCCTGTCTGGTTGTCCTTTTCGTAGTCTCCCAAGTTCTATTGAAAGACAAAAATGAATTGTAAAATGGAGAAGGGAAAAAAAGGTGTTTATCAAATCACTTATGGAACTCTGAGCTGTTCCATACCTTGTGTTTCCAACAGGGTCCACATAGGTGGTCTTCTCAAGTTTCAACCATTTCCCAGATGCAATGACCTGAAGAGAATACCATTGAGTAATGTGATATTCCTAAACTTAGAGACTCTTGTGATAGGCATTTGCACCACACAATGTGCACGTTATTGTATAAAATATCTACCTCCTCTTTTACAACGTTAGGTATGGTTGTCGATTTGGGAGGGCTGCTCATCTTTCCAGTACTGTTCTCAGGGAAATGGATGGAGGATTTTGTTTGTCTGCCCAAATCCAGAAATGTTTTTGATTACATGCATGAGTTGATAATTCATAGAGGTATATGCAATGCAGATAGTTATACATAAACTTCATGGCAATTGCCTGCAACAAATACTCCACCTGTGGAAATGGTTCCAATCATTTTTCCCCATAGTGGATTTTAGAATCCCTTCAAATAAGGGCTGGCATGACGTTTTGATCAACATGTATCTCTCTCATGGACAAGGTGACTTTTGTTAATATATTCAGCTTTATTTACTCTGATTCAAAAATGCTAGTTAACGTCAAAGTAGACATCTTGCAAGACTCCAAATCCCTTATATTGATAAACATCACCTTGTCTGAGAGAGATTTACACAGTTATCAAGACACAAAACACAACTGACCAGAAACACAGCCCTTATTTCCCTTACGGGAAAAATGAAATGGTAGAACAACTATTGGAACCATTTCCGTTTGACAGCTAGGTTTTATGGGTATTATGACTCATACTCTGTGGTACTCTATGATTCGGTTTGGCACCGAAGTAATTGTGTATTGGCCATGACAATGAAATGGTATATTCTGAATCAGGGGTGGATGGAGAATATTTACACCCTTTTTAATAGGTTAATTTTTCATTGTTCCCTTTTTTAAATTCGCATTTCAATTTAAAACGATTTTTTTTAGATTAAGAATATACCATGCTTGGTTAAATAGTTATTGACGAGAGAAGCTAATATCCCACATACAAAACGAACTTTACCTCAATGCTGAACTGAACCATTTAACTACCAGCTCACTAAAATGTCGGGTAAACAACGTTAGTTTTGAGAAACCGCACAGAAAACCGGTAGACCAAGTTGATGTAATTGGATTCAACATTCTGTCTTGAAAAGAACATTCACACTATTTTGTAGGCATTAGTTTGAGGCTGTAACTTTGCAAACTAGTTAGCTATACCAAGTAAATGTCTATTACTGCCTGATTAATCAGACTACTAAATTAGCTAGCTACCAAGCTAATTTCTCCGCACCATTGTGAGGGAAGTTTCTGATGAACTTTAAACATCCTTCACCATGGAGAGGAATTTAGTCCGCTAACTCATTCCTAGCAAAATCCCACATGCTGTTATGTAAATATTCTTAAAACATATCAATATATATATTTTTAAAGCATAGTTTCTTCTAAATTGGATACATGTGCAGTACTCACATGAAGATGAAGTGATTTTAGCCACAAGTCAAGTTAAAGAAGTGAAGACTCCCTGAGGGAAAAAAATTAAAGCCCCCAACATTGATCACGCCTACGTGTGCAACGCAAAAATAATCTCCCTCTTCTGAAAAATATTATAATACATTAGAGACGGTCTACAACCATTCCAGATAACCTAACCTGAAATATAATTATATTAAATATTGCTAATAATTAGAAGCCATTATAATTGTATTGTTTTGGAAAGGTTGTAAACTACATGGAAACCAATGTCAATCGCCTTTTTCTTATGGGAACTATATGTGGCTGGACTCACTTCCGGTAAATCATTTGCAGTATGAAGAAGGAGCAAGTTGTAAATTGTCAGTTTTCGGTCTGGTATCCGATATTTAAGAAGCATACTATCAAAAGGTGAACTCTTTAATTTGACCAGCACAGTCTGAGATATGTTGTTTATTTCGTCACTCTCAAAAAACACTGGTTGTGCTATAATTTGGGTAGCTAACGTATAGTTTTCTGTTTATAGCTAGCAAGCTGTGTTAGCCAATTGTGTGTGTGTGTGTGTGTGTGAGAGAGATATATATTTATATATACCCGTGTTCCTCTGATATTTTAACACAGCCAAACTACTTTTATTAGCTAATTGTGAATTCTCACAAACCACACCTGTCCTTTACTGTTAAACATTTTAATCTGTTAGAAGTGCCAGGTGTAAATGCTTGTGTGATGATATTGTCATTGATATTGCATCAGCTCAATCTCTACCTTAGAGACTGTTTGTTTTCTCTTATCTTTGATCAATACTAGTCTGATAGTTTGTGTTGTGTAGGCCTTATGTTTGGTGTTATCTTTCTTTCAGTTTGATTCTCCCACTGCCTCAGAATGTAATAGATTATTTGCTGGACGATGGAACTCTAGTAGTTTCTGGAGGGTAAGCATAACTTTACTTACCCTTAAAGCACATACATCTAGTGTCCTGTATTCCCATACACGGTCACTTGTGGGCAATTCCACGGTAACATAATTACTCTTAGACAATTTTTTAAAATTAAATTAAAATAAAAAATACATTGATTTCAAAGTTTAACATACCATAAAATGTTATGCACAATGACTACTTTGAACAATTTACACAGTAACAAAAAAAAAACACACTGGAAAAAAATTGTGCAGACGCAAAGTGATAACATAATTATGGTAAAATATCCCTCAGTTTTATTATTTTTCCAAACTTGATCTGCACAGTTCTTCCTGTAAATTGTTTTTTGTATAAGTTTCTGTGGAAATTGTTGAAAGTAGTCCTTGTGCATGGAGTTCTATAGTTTTTTAAAACTTTGAAATCAATGGGTTTTTTTGGCATACATTTTAAAGTGAAAAATCTGACTCTCAGCGTATTCTGTTACTGTAATTCCGTTGGATTTGCCCTTGGAATACTCACTGATAAAATCTCGCCTCATTCCAGGGACAACAACAATCAGCAAAACCAGACCAACAACAGTGACTCAGAGGAGGAAGATGTTCAGGTAATTTTGCTCCAGACATAGAGGTGCACTCCATTTTGCTCTCTAGTAAAGTTGAGACTGAAAAGGCAGACTTTATGCTCAATTACTGATCGATTATATTTTCTTCTCTCAACAAAATTAGTGGTCAGATGATGAGACAACCACTGTAACAGTAAGTAATGTAGATAATGTTAAATATGATCAATATGAAATGCATACAATGAATAGGTGGAGATTTGTTGTGATGCTTTGTGTTCCAGGCTCCAGAGTTCCCAGAATTCAACTCTAAAGTGCTGGAGGCCATCAACACCCTAGGTGGGTGTGTCTTTCCCAAATTGAACTGGAGTGCACCGCGGGTGAGAAACACAACCCTCAACACACCATCAATATAAGGTTAAAATACTGTCCACAGTGTGTCTGTCTGAGTGGTGATTTTGAGTGAATAAGTGTGTGTGTGTTTCCTTCTCTCCTGCAGGATGCTAACTGGATTGCTCTGAACAGCTCCCTGCAGTGTCAGAGTCTGAGCGATATCTTCCTGCTCTTCAAGAGCTCTGACTTCATCACCCACGACCTCACACAGCCGTAAGAATCTCCTCCACGCACTCACATTCTCACTAGGGCTGTTGCGATTACCGTATTACCGCCACACCGACAGTCATGAGTCATGACTGCAGTCAAATTCCACGTGACCGCGAGTCACGGTAATCTCCTATTATGCACTCTGGACATACGTTGACAGTACCCAACTCACTTACGACCTTCAGCTCGCTAATGGCCTGGTACTAAGCAGTCTATTGTCCCTCCTCAGGGCTCGATTGTTCCTCCATCAGGTCCTAATGGCTTGGTACTCAGAGCTCTATTGTTCCTCCATCAGGTCCTAATGGCTTGGTACTCAGGGCTCTATTGTCCCTCCATTGGGTCCTAGTGGACTGGATTATTGGGTCCTAGTGGACTGGATTATTATGACTACTGAATGGACTCGTTACCTTATGCTACGCTCCAAACTTTTAGTAAAGACATGATTCAATTTAGAAAAATTGTTTACATACTGTTTTACACACTTCATATGTGTATATACTGTATTCTAGTTAAGGCTCATCTTACAGTGTATTCAGAGCCCTTGACTTTTTCAACATTTTGTCAAGTTACAGCCTTATTCTAAAATTGATTAAATAAATACAAATACTCATCAATCTATACACAGTACCCCATAAGGATGAAGTGAACACAGTTTTTTAGAAATTTTTGCAAATGTATTAAAAATAAAAACAGATATCATATTTACGTAAGTCACTCTGACAGATCTCCAGTGTTCCTCTGTGGAGATGGGAGAACCCTCCAGAAGGACAACCATGTCTCCAGCACTCCACCAATCAGGCCTTTATGGTAGCTTTAGACAGACAGACAGCCCACTTGGAGTTTGCCAAAGGGCATCTAAATGACTCAGACCATGAGAAACAAGATTCTCTGGTCTGATGAAACCAAGACTGAACTCTTTGGCCTGAATGCCAAGCATCACGTCTGGAGGAAACCTGGCACCATCCCTATGGTGAAGCATGGTGGTGGCAGCATCATGCTGTGGGAACGTTTTTCAGAGACAGGGACTGGGAGACTAGTCAGGATCGACGGAAAGATGAATGGAGCAAAGTACAGAGAGATCCTTGATGAAAACCTGCCCCCAGAGTGCTCAGGATCTCAGGTCTGGGGCGAAGGTTCACCTTCCAACAGGACAACGACCCTAAGCACACATCCAAGACAACACAGGAGTGGCTTTTGGACAAGTCTCTGAATGTCCTTGAGTGGACCAGCCAGAACCCAATCGAACATCTCTGGAGAGACCTGAAATTAGCTGTGCAGTGACGCTCCCCATCCAACCTGACAGAGCTTGAGAGGATCTACAGAGAAGAATGAGAGAACCTCTGCAAATACAGGTGTGCCAAGCTGGTAGCGTCATACCCAAGACGACTTGAGGCTGTAATCGTTGCCAAAGGTGCTTCAACAAAGTACCGAGTAAGGGTCTGAATACTTATAAATGTGCTATTTCCGTTTTTGCTTTGTCATTATGTGGTATTGTGTGTAGATTGATGAGTGAAAAACCCCCAATACATTTTAAAATAAGCCTGTAACTTAACAAAATGTGGAAAAAGTCAAGGGGTCTGAATTTTTTCCAAATGCACTATAAACAGACAATGAAAGCTCTTACAACATTCAATGATGACATTTCTCTAAAACAGGCTATGTGCACCACCAAGTCAGAACAGTAGGCTAAGTAAATTATGAGGGGGAAAGGGACCAAATTGTTAGGGTGAGGCACATGGGATACTAACAGCTTACTACACAACATACACTTATGTATACTGAAGCAAAGAAAGTAATACTTTCTCCCTAGCATATTACCTCATTTATGCAGCAGCAGCAATAAAGACATTTTGGGACTCCCCTTGTTGTGCTGTGCTCACTTGAACAGGATGGTGGCGGTCCTTCTTGTGGGCAAATTTTGTCATCTCACTTTGTCATCAAACTCTGCATTTATGGTGCTTTCAAGACAACTGGGAACTCTGGGGGGGGGGGGGGGGGGGGTTGAATCATAACGTCAGTGATTTTCAGGTCAGAGCTCGAGAAAGAGGCCCGAGTTCCCTACTTGGAATTCCAAGTTGAATAATCATTCAACTTATTTTCACCGTTAGAATTTTTTTTTTTTTTCCGACTTCCCAGTTATCTTGAACTCACTGACGTCTGAGATTTCCCAGTACCTATTTTCCAGTTGTTTTGAGCGTGCCAGAAATCATGCTGGATTGACAGTATGGCCAATGTATTCATCCTTTTGTTGTCCTTTTTAAGCATGGAAAAGACCTTTAAACCCAGACTTGGACCATACACCCTCTCCACTGAATAGCTGGCTAATGATTGCTTTGCAACGCTTGCAGTTAGCCACTGAATCCTTCCAAACCACTCATTGTTGAATTTGCGATTTCGAACTTGTTGTGTTATGTTTATGGCTGATGCGCACCGATACGTTTTATCTTCTCTTCATATGACAGTAGATTGTCAGTAGATTGTTGACTTGATTCATGATGATGACTGCTTGTCTAGCTTGCTAACTAAGATTTTGAAAGTATGATGTTGACATGATCAGTCTAATCAAAGCTACAGTAGATATAACTTGATTTGATGTAATTTTATCTTTGGCCAATGATCTTGAGCCTTCTAATGTAAAATGTAATGTAAATCTATGGCAGCACCCAAGAGGCTTGAATTTTCGAGCTATCCCTCTAGATTTTCTGGTGACATAGTGTCCCGATGAGTGACAGAACACTGAGCCAATCACGGCGCAACAAGAGAACATTACTAACCCCTACGCTCTGTATTATCCCCTGTCTGCCCCTTCACCACAGAAAGCACTGAGCTAGGCTGAAACACCTGCATTTTGGAGCTGCCTTACTCAGGAAAGCAAAAAAGAGACCATGTTTGTATGTGACTTTATTAACTCCATCATTTAAAAAAAACATTGTTTGCAACCTGATGTGACGCACATTAATGCCAAAATGATATGCAAAACAGTATAAAAAAAAAAAAACTATCTCTGAATGACGGGTCACCACTGTTTACTGCATTGTTGGCGCTAGGAACATAAGCATTTCACTACATCCGTGATAACATATGCAAAATATGTGTACGTGACCAATAAACTTTGATTTGATGAGTGAAAATATGATGATACTGGATGAGAGAACAGCGTGTGCAGTCTGAGGCAAGCTTTTTTTGCTATTTTCTCACATCATCAATAGCCTAAAGTCGCATCATGGAGCCCATATATGTTTTGATTTCTAAGACATTATAAGGTTTGTGTCATTCTTCTTACTATAAAATAATGACACAAGACTTAAGCATATCTTGTCTGCTAAATGAACTAGCCTACGGCCTATGTTATGGTGTATAGCTAGATAACATACAGTAGGCCAACTCATATTCTGTTCTTCTAAAATACATTTTATTCATATCATAATGTTTCTTTAGACCTGCCTAAAATATATAATGAATTTATTGTGATGGTGTTTATTAAATTAATTTGTTATACTTATTTTGTGTAGATCAGCGGCTTGTATGAGTGGAGGCCTGGAGATGTTAACGTGTTTATGTTCGTTAACGGTCAATTACCGTTATAAAAGTAAAAGATCCCAGAAATGTTCCATGTGCACAAAAAGCTTATTTCTCTCAAATTGTGTGTACAAATGTGTTTACTTCCCTGTTAGTGAGCATTTTATTCTTTGTCAAGATAATCCATCCACCTGACAGGTGTGGCATATCAAAAAGCTGATTAAACAGCATGATCAATACACAGGTGCACCTTGTGCTGGGGACAATAAAAGGCTGCTCTTAAATGTGCAGTTTTGTTACACACCACAATGCCACAGATGTCTCAAGTTTTGAGGGAGTATGAAATTGGCATGCTGCTTGCAGGAATGTTCATTTATCTACCATAAGCTGCCTCCAATGTCGTATTAGAGAATTTGGCAGTACGTCCAATCGGCTTCACGCCAGCCCAGGACCTCCACATCCTATGCCATCCCAGGCCCACCCATGGATGTGCCCCTGCCTGGTCATGTGAAATCCATAGATTAGGGCCTAATGAATTTATTTAAATCCTTATATGGACGGTAACTCAACAAAACCTTTGAAATAGTTGCGTGTTGCATTTGTATTTTTGTTAAGTATAGATGGGTTTTCTACCCGCTGTGGGAAAACACTGCAGGCAGTGATTCAGCCTTTCTGACAGCAGTTGGCTGGGAAGAGGTTTGGTGAGATTGCTTCTTCGTTGATTTACTCCTCCCGTTGGGGCGCTCTGATAATGGGCCCAGTTGGCAGACAGCTCTGACATGGTGGAGAAATAATACAGCACTGTTCAGCACTTGATTTGGTACTGAGCTTTCAAGCCCAATGAGGAACATTTGTGCATGTGTGTGAAGATTACTACTCTTGTATTTGTGTGAATGCAAGTGTGTGAGTTTAATGTGAGTCTAGAACCGAATGGTCACTGTAACAATCTCCCTCTACAGATTCCTTCACAGCAGTGACGAGGATTCTCCGAATCCAGCCATAAACTATGAGGTATAAAACACGCACACACCTGCTTACACTCCCTTTTCCACACACACACACATTTTTTTCACACTATTTAATAGTGTTGTGTTATACCCCTGAGTTCAGCTGGTCCTGAGGAAGTGGAGTGAGCTGCTACCTGGTGGGGAGTTCAGGTGTTTCATAAAAGAGAACAAGCTGATTGGTAAGTACTGTATGAAGAGGTTAACACACCATTCACCTTTACTCTTACCCTCCCTCAGCGATATTCAGCGAGCCTGTGTTCACTTGCACTGTTCCCAAGATAGTGTGGCAAGCGTTAGGGCTGTTGTGTGGACTGAAGATCTGTTCTGAGAGCTGTGTGTGTGTTCTTTAGGTATCTCCCAGAGAGACTATACCCAGTACTACCACCACATCTCTAAGCAGGAAGCCCAGATCTGCCACTCCATCCAGGAGTTCTTCAGCCAACACGTCCAGTATCAGTTCCTAGATGAGGACTGTGAGTGGGATTCGGTGTGGTGTGATAATTAGAATATATTGTAATAAGAGTAATGCAGTATGTTTTCTGTTTTACAGTTGTGTTGGATGTCTACAGAGATAGCTGGGTAAGTCTTGTCATTTATATTACCAGACATTATTTCCTGCCTCTGTTTGGTTGTAACCCACGAGTATGTGCATCTTTGACGCTGTGTGTCTTCGACAGGGGAAGGTGTGGCTGATCGATCTCAACCCCTTTGGTGAGGTAACCGATTCACTACTGTTCACATGGGAGGAGCTTACCTCTGGGAACAGCCTGTCAGCCAATCAAGAGCAGGGTGACACAGCCCAGCAGGTCAGTGACACAGGCTGTGGCTTTGTTGTACATATGCATGTGTATGTTTGTTCATATGTGCAAGTTTTTCTGTGCTTATTATTCCGTTAACACCAGTTTGTGGTACGTCTGTATCTGTAGGAAGGCCCTGTGTTAACACCAGTTTGTGGTACGTCTGTATCTGTAGGAAGGCCCTGTGTTAACACCAGTTTGTGGTACGTCTGTATCTGTAGGAAGGCCCTGTGTTAACACCAGTTTGTGGTACGTCTGTATCTGTAGGAAGGCCCTGTGTTAACACCAGTTTGTGGTACATCTGTATCTGTAGGAAGGCCCTGAGTTAACACCAGTTTGTGGTACGTCTGTATCTGTAGGAAGGCCCTGAGTTAACACCAGTTTGTGGTACGTCTGTATCTGTAGGAAGGCCCTGTGTTCCGCTACACCACCAGTGATGTGACGGTGCAGCCCAGTCCCTGTCTGAGCTACCGGATCCCTAGGGACTTTGTGGACCTCTCCACCGGCGAGGACGCATACAAGCTCATCGACTTCCTCAAACTGGTGAGAATGACGGCAGTGGTGGTTCACACAGTTTAAGATAATCTTAAAACAACCCTTTAGCAATCTCCACGACCGTCTTACAATTTCATTTTCCGGCATCAGTTTTTATAATCTCACTCTTTCCCTCATTTCGCTGCAGAAGAAACGCCAGCAAGAGGACTCTGAGGAAGAGGTGGAGGAAGAGGTACGACAGTGACAGCACCCGAGGAGCAGCGTCTCTGTACGGTGACTGTTCCCTCAGACTGTTAGCCTAGCATAACAGTAACCCTAAAACTGTTAGGTTAGCGGTTAGCACAGAGACTACTAGACGCATGGAGGTTTATCCTTACTAGCTCTTGAATCTTCTGATGGAATCCATACACTTTTGGTCATCACCTTAGACCTATCCAGAATGCTGCAGATAGAAATGTATTGAATAGAAAAAACACAACAAACCATAATGAGGAGAAAAGTATACCTGCAACACTGTAAAAGTCCCGTTAAATCTCATGGTTGTGTGTATTTAAGAGGGGAGTTCAAAGCAGTGCTCCTGTTCTATTGGCCCGGTGTGTCTACTGTAAATATAAATACTGTAACTTGACGTTGTGTAAAGGTAAGGGGGAGTCTGTTACAGGAGTCTGTGTATAGGAATAAAGAATGCTCAACTTTTATAATACAGTGCTGGGGAAGAGGCGTGTCTTAGTTTGTGTGTATAGCAGGTACATCATGGGATTGCAATTTCTGAGGGAGATAACCAAAGGGTCAGAGTTTTTTTTACTTAATCCACTGGACTTTCTCTCTTCACACACACCAAATACACATTTTTCCATGTGCTTTCTGATGGTTTCGTTAAACATCTGTATGTAATAGCAATACAATGGTTTACTCAAGAAGTCTCTGTGCAATTCTTTCAAACATTCCAGTTCCTTACTCACTCTTTCTGGTCATTATAATTCTGTCTGTTAGTGTAGAATTAATTTTGTTTCTTATCATTGGTTTATTTTCTATGTGCTGGCAAAGAAAGGTGTTCTGATTGGGTAATAAATTGCTGGTGTGTGCCCATTGTTGTCAGTCTGTTTTTGGGTAGACTAAAATAGAAGGCATACTACTTTCACTGGTAGATTATACAATTTCTCTACAGTGAATGTGGTAAAAAAGTGGAATGGAATTTGGCACCAATGACTAGACTGGCTAGTTGGGAAATGGAGTAGTGCATTTTTATTAAGGTCCACTTGGGGGAGCTGTTTACCTATAATGAGAACCATCAGAGATGGTGAGCTGTCCTGGGCTGAGACAGATGTCTGGGATAACAACGCCACGATTCGCGTGAAACATATTTACATTAGGATGAATGCCTGGATGTTCTGTTTTGTCTTGAATAGTTATCACTAGTGTAGCCTAATGAGTAAAATGCGATAGCAATGCACTGTTGGGATAGGATATTGCTGGTTAACCAATAGATCCTAGCCTGTATACAGAAGCAGTGCATTGTTCAGAGAGCTGCAGTGTTGTATTATCTGAGCCTGGAGGCAGGGGCTTGTGTTTTCAGCACACTGCCCATGGGGTGGGGTGGGGGGTGCAAAAATATGTCAATGATGCCACACCCATCTAAGGAAAGGTGGGTGCCAGACTGCTGATAGAAAGAGACTACACATTTATCATCCTCCTACCCCCCTTTTCAATTCTCCTCGCTCTCTTCTCTTCAGTTTGCCAAGATGAACATAAATCCAAGCCTATATCTCAGCCTGGGTTGACTAATCATCCTTCTGTGAGGGAGGGGAGGCAGATATGTGCAAAGTCTAACTTGAGAGACTTGCTGAATCAGAACTGGAGATCAAGGGAGGGAGAAAGGGAGAGGTAGGGTAAGTGGAGAATAGATTTTCTTGAGCTGAGAGGGACCTGCAGTAGTTTGCAGCTGGAATACTCATGAGCGTCTAGAGCACACGCGCAGACACACTCTCACACACGCACACTCTATTTTATCCTGTACACAAGCTCTGGCAGGCCTGTCAGATGAGAACAGTCTGCAGTAATTCTCTTCACGACTGGAGGATACTATCGTGTGTTGTTTTTAAAGGTGGATTACAACACCTTCAGATAAAACACTGCAGTCAAGACTGCTTTGCTGGAGAGTAATTTACCCATCTAAATATTAACACCCAAACTCAAATGTATTTAGTACATCAGATTATAAAATGACCATTATAGTGTCTAACATATTAAACCTTTGTAGGGCCCATGAATTTAATTTAATTGTGTCAACTGTCTCTCATTCATGTCAGCACTCATTTGATCAAGATACAGTAATATGGCATGTTTTCACATTTTATCTGGAGACCCCCTTTCTCAAACTTCACAGCAAGTTGATGGGTCCCAATGTCGACTCCATCATCTGACCTGGTATAGCCTAATATCCATCATAATAAACATAGGCCAATACAAAATCATTTACTTATTTTTAAACAGGGCTGTCCGTTTTTGATGGTTTGCAAATACTCTGCTTTCTTGAACATATCTTTGGTGCAATGCGAATTATCTCTAGACATCCAGTCACACACACACTTTATCACACACACTTGTGCGCAACGCTGTCAAGTCGAGCGATGAGCAGCATCCTACCCGCCCTCATTGCCATAACAACCGATGGCACAATCAGCATGGTTCGATTAAATAATGCTCCTCGCATTACGCACCACACGGCTCAACAGGGGACTTAATTAAAACAGAATACTTTTTTGGGAAGAGAGAGACAAGGCGATCGCGCAAAGGTGACACGTAGCCCCAAACAATTTACGTCAAGATCATCTAGACCAGCTGAACCCTGCAGGTGCAACCGCAGACGGCGAACGCTCGTTGTCGGTCAAGACAGAAAAATAAGCGAAGAAAACAGGAGACCTGTTTTAGAGAGCTGCGGAGATATTTCTACAGCGGGAAAACCACGAGGTCGAAAAGGTTTTCTACCTAGCTCGTTTTATGCGCGTGGGTCTCCTCCCCACGAGCAGGAAGTGTAACTTGAAGCGTGGGAAAGCTGCGTTATCTCGGGGGGCTGCTGAGACTCACTGGCATCGTTTGCTCCGGTTTTCCCCTGTTCCACCATGGCTCGGGAGAATGGAGAGTCCGGGAAAGGGACGTGGAAAAAGCAAGTCGACGACATCAAGAAAATATTTGAATTGAAAGAGATCCTCGGAACGTGAGTGTGTTATTACTTAAAAACATTTTTCAAATTGCCCTATTGTGGTCAATGCTAATTGGGCATGAATTTACATCTGGTAGGCCTTTGAAACTTTGTTGCAGAATGTAGCGGGACTCTCGCGCTGGATACTTGGTATCCGTTTCGGTTTAGGGACCGTTCGGCTCCCGGTTTAACTGGAAACCAGCAGAGATGTTAGGTAATCTATGACGAGCTATTTAACGGACTGTAGGCTAGCGTTAGCCCATGTCTGTTTTGATGAGACGAGTGTTTGTTGGATACACTATGATAGAGATATCGAATGTCACTTTTTGTAAACTAGCCTATGTCATTACAAATTACGTGTGACAGGCTAGCCACTTTGAAATTAAGGAAAGCCTATTTTGTAGGCTAAACTATGTAGGAACTGTTTTAGAAAGACCTAGACAGTAGCCCGTGCCTAAATAAGGGGGTATCGTGCGTATTAGTCCATTATTTTACAACCGGTTACGCATATGTCTTGCTCTGTTGGTTTTATGCGGTCTCGGCTATTGTTTAGGTTAGCCTATTACATCCATCCTCCCTCTCTTTCCGGCCCACCGCTCTGACAGCTCCAGTTGTGCTGTTATCTATCGTAGGAATGACCTTTTGGAGACGCAGGCAGTAAAACACTGATATCAATTGAGTCTCCGACCTTATGAAAATATGTTTGACCATTGGTGAGTGGTTATCATGGTTTTCTGTGTTTATCTAACCCAGAATAATTTACCGGTCACGGTTTAATACTATTTATCACTAGGTTTATTAGGCCTACAGTGTTACTAACCTCGTACATGAAAGGTAGGTTTTGATGTGACAGCATCTTAACGGTTCATTTGCAACCCATGTGAACAGCTTGTTCAGATGAAATGCTTGGCAAAATTCCCCGGCCTCTTCTTGAAGACCCTATAGCAGATTTTCTCTCTGGCCTGTTACCTCAGTCCCCCTGGCACAGAGGAACAGTTTGTTGACTGGACAGGCAGAATCGAGGGAGGATGGTTGCATTAAAGCGGATTAGCGTGCCAGGGAAAACCTCCTGGTCCTGGAATAGGCCACTGTAACAGTTCAGACATGTTGCATAACAGCGATGGTAATAAATGATGAACATTATTAAAAGTTTAAAACAGGTCATTTCAGTGGGCAATGTGCCGTGGTTATTGAGTATATTAATACGGTTGTAGAGTGTTGAACCATGGTTCTGCACTGTGTGTGTGTGTGCATGATGGCCTTTGCAGAATTCCAGGTATGCCGATTTGGAGCAGAGAGTGCATAAATTAGGCTCGAATGTCATTTCTGATCCTTGTTCTTCATAAGTCCATCAGTTTCACTGAACTCAACAAAGAGGAGATCGGAATTTCGACTGTGTGCCTGGAATTCACATAACAGGTGGAAGTATGGACATGTGTGTTTTGGGTGTGTGCGTCTTACTGACGGACTATTGAGGGGCCACTCAATTTCTATGCTTATAGCTATAAGTATCTCCTGTGTTGCCATGGTGTCTGTACTAGCACCATTCAGTGGACTCGAGCGGCGCAGCGGTTTAAGACACTGCATCACAGTGCTAGCGGCGTCACTACAGACCCTGGTTAGATTCCGGGCTGTACAACCGGCCGTGATTGGCTCCCATCTGTCCTCCCATCTGGTCTCTGGCCAGCGCTCTGTGCTTGGACAAAAGGACCATCTGGGCAGGCACACACACACACACTTGGCCTCAGGTTCCACCTGGAATTTCTCTTGGTCAGGAAAAAATTCTCTGCCCTAAAAATATTACTCGGACGTTTCATGTTAACACCATAGCAACACATTAAACAGAGTTCTGCTCAGCCTCAGCCTTTGAACTCCCTCCTGCTGATGTCTGGTGTTTTCCCCTTTTAATTCTCTGTCAGCAGAAAAAGAAGGGGAGGGGAGAGAGGAAAGGAAGAAACAGCGGGGAGTTGGGGACATTTCCTGTATAGTCTATTAACTTGCACCGGTCTCTTGACCACTGGAGTCTTGTTTTCAATACTACAAGAGAGGAAATGGAAAGAGGAGTATGAGAGGAGGAGGAGAGGGAATTGGAAGAGGAGAGGAATGGTAAGAGATGAGGACAGAAGTGAAGAGGAGAGGAGGGGAGAGCTGGGAGGAGAAATCCTGTTAAATAGAATAGGGGTTAGGTGTGGCTGGGGCTGGGCTAACACAACATGTTGCTCTGACACCAGCTATGAGCTAGTCTTTAGAAATTGGATGAGAGACTAATGTTTTTATTCACCTCGTAAAAAGATGGACAGATGTGCCACAGAGGCTACTGGGTCCTTCACATGACTGACCGCCAAATAAGGGCATGGCAGCAGTCTCATTGGTCTTCTGTGCCTTATTGCTTTGCTATACAGGGTCATAATGCTCTATGACTGCATTTCTAAGGTGTATGCATGTTTATAAGGCGATATTAACACTTCATAAGACGGTGCTTCAAGTCAAGCAGAATGTCACGTCTTTTGACTCCTTTTGACATTTTGAGTTATTCAGCAGATGCTCTTATCCAGAGTAACTTACAGTTGGTGCATTCATCTTAAGATAGCTAGGTAGGACAACCACATATCTCAGTCATAGTAAGTATGTTTCTCCTAAAGTATTCATCAGCAAAGTCAGAGCTAGTGAGAGGAAAAAGTCAAATGCAAGTGCTAGTTCATGAAAGGCTAGATTTATTTTAGTTTTTTGTGTGTGGGTGGGGGGGTTGCTGTGGGATTATTTAAGAGATTGGGGTTGGGTTTCAGATGTTTTCGGAAGATGGGCGGGGACAGATCTTGAACTGGGTTAAGCGGTAGCTGCCGTCCCATAGGGTGGAGGGCCAAGAGACCAGAGGAGGCAGAACAGAGTACTCAGGTTGGGGTGTAGGGTTTGAGCATAGCCTTAAGGTAGGGAGGGGTAGTTCCTCTTGCTGCTCCGTAGTTAAGCACCATGGTTTTGTAGTGGATGCTAGCTTCTACTGGAAGCCTGTGGAGTGTGCGGAGGAGTGAGGGGACATGGGAGAATTTAGGAAGGTTGAACACCAGGCGGGAGCCCAGCCAACAGCGAGTCGCCGTAGTCCAGATGGGAGATGACAGATGAAAAGTGCCTGGATTAGGACCTGCGCAGCTTCCTGTGTCATGTAGAAGAAACAGAGTCTTTTAATCCCAGTCCATAAAGTCAAATGGGCTGATTGCTGCTGCCGGTTTTAAAATGTCAGTCCGGAGACTTTTCTCTATCACTTGGATCAGTCTCACAAGCCAGTGTGTAGGCTATATCTTGGATCTGTCGAGATACTATTAGTAGTTAATGTAAGTCATGTAAGGCAGCTGGGAGTTCAGCACTATAGAGGCCTGTGGCTCTGTCTGGCCTGGTGTCCTGTGTTCCAGCTTTACCTGAACACTGACACAACACTCTCTGAGCCCCAGAGTAATGTCTCCAAGCGGCGCGTAGGGAAGCCTTAGTCAGTGTGCGTGTGTTGGTCCCTGGTGTCCTGTTTCCGTGTGTGTGTGTGTGTGTGTTCCTGCAGCATTCTGTTGTTGAATTATTAAACACTTTGAGTGCCTGGGGGGGCCACGGTGTTCATATGATGCTGCAGACGGGTGTGTTTCAGGTATGCCACTCCTCACTGCTTAACTGAGAGAGAGGGGGAAAGGGAGAGGGACAGAGGGCAAAGCAGAGCTGCATTGTGGGAGTGTGTACCATCTAGGCCACGATGCCCTTAATTGAATGCTCTACTTCCTGGCTCCTGGCATTGTCCTCTTTCTGGGACTGCAGTTATCCCTCTCTCTCTGCCTAGCTCTCTTTTTCTCTCTGCCTAGTTCGCTCTCTCTTTCTCTCTGCGTAGCTGTCCCTATTATCCAACCTTGCTGCCTCAGATGAAGTGTATGCAATGTTGAAAGCCAGCCTTGATAGTTTAGCACTGGGTCTCAGGAGTAGAACAAGTGTACAGAAAGCATACCGCGTTTTTGTATTGGGATCATTCAGTGTGTGTGCGCGTGCGCATTTGGGCCTAAAGGATTAAGGGTAGACTGTAATCGGGCATCTTCATTATAGGAAGAGACACGGATTATCCCCCCATCCCATGGTCTCTCTATCCCTCATCCCTCTACCTCATCCCCTCATCACCTCTTTTCCCCAATCATTATCTTTCCGCTCTTTCAATCAGTCCCTCTTCCATCAGCTGCTCCCTCTCTTCTTTTCTTCAGGTTTTTATTCAGTGATGGTTATTGTTGCTCGTTGTTGTTTGTGACTCATTTAGTTCCTGGGATTCAAACCTAAATGAGTCTGAGTGGACTCCTGTTTGTCTTGACAGTATTGTTATACCACAGATGACACACACACACACACACACTGTATAGAGAGGGCCTGAGAAACATCCATCCAAAACAGTGGTCCCTGGCTACAGCAATGGGTCAAATTAAGTCACTTTTTCCACACTGTGTTTTTGTCATTAATATTCAAAAAAATCTATTCAATTAAAATGTCTTGTCTTTCCAGATGGCAAAACAGATCCAACCTTTTTGAGCGGGAGTGTATCCAGACTCTAATACACACTTGTTTGTATTATCCAGACATCTAAAACATGTTCAGAAGTGCTCTAGTAAACTTAAGGGTGTTTTCACATAGTCCTCTTTTAAAATAACTGATCTCAGTCCTCTTTAAAGTGAACTCTGGGGTAAAAAATAAAGAAAAACCAAAGCAATTGTTGTCTTTTTATTCGTACTGCCCTTGCCTTTGAATGAGGACTCAACTATTTTGCCAGTTCACTTCACCTATTTTGTGGTCCTAGTCTTCTTTGCATTCACATTGCTATGTTTAGAAAGGAACAAAGATCTTTTTCCAACATTTACTCAATGCACTCTGGGTTTTTACAAAGTGCAGGACAAGCCATTCCATCAGATCTTGTAATCGGCAGTGTTGGGTTAGTGAAGTACAGGTAGTTCAACTAGAAATGTAACTACATTTTTACAGTAGCTTGTTGGTAGTATAACTCAATTCAAATCTTGGTAATGTTTCCAGTAGTTAATTACTTATTTTTTTGCCATGTAACAGTGTAGCTAACTACTGGAGCTACACACTTTTTTTTTCTAAAATAAAAACGTGTTCAGTTGTTGAGAATGTCCTTTTTTTGACAGCAGACCTACGTAATTCCTAATTTGTGTTTACATTTTTTTTTTAAATACACATTCTGTTAACATCTGACTCCAGGGTGATCTGTTCTTGCAATTTGTAGTCTGACATTTCATATTTAGATATAATAAATTTTCCCGTAGTAGTTTGGATAGAGTGAACTACTATATTTTTCTTACGGGTAGCTTCAGTGTAGTCTAACTTCTTCCAGTGTGAAGTAATTGGTAGCTTGGTAAACTACTGTATACAGTGGGCTCCAAAATTACTGGCACCCCTGACTGGCAATGCACAAACAATACTTAAAAATATATAATTATGGAGAGAAACTCAAAATAAAAATGTGAGAAATACTGTAGTTTATGAATTGTTCAATGGAGCCCACCAAAATAATGTTTTGATTTGATTAAAAATCAATATCCTCCAAATCCAGGTTTCACAATTAATGGTACCCTTAAAGATGATTGGAAATAACATCTACCAAAATTAAACCAGGAATTGAATTGAGCCATTACATCACTTCATGTTTCACTTGGGCATAATAATGAAGTAACACGCATTCAATATCCCTTTGTCATCCAACATCATGAAGAAAACAAAAGAACTGGCAGTTCAAAAGGGACAGATGGTCATAGACCTTCAAAAATCTGGTAATGGCTACAAGAAGATCCACAAACGATTTGAATATACCACTGAGCACTGTCAGGGCAATTATTAAAAAAGTAAAAATATATGGAACAGTTGAAAACCTCACGTGAAGAGGACGCAAATGCATTTTGCCCCCAGGATAGAGAGGAGGATGGTGAGAGAAGCAACAAAATCCCCAAGAATCACTGTGAAATAATTGCAGGCCTTGGTGGCATCTTTAGGTCACCAGGTTTCAAAAAGCACCACCAGACGCCACCTCCACAATCACGGGCTCTTTGGAAGGGTTGCCAGAAGAAAGCCCTTTCTGACTCCAAGACACAGATGCAAGCACTTGAAGTTTGCCAAATGTCATTTAAATTATGACTGGAAGAAGGTGCTCTGGTCAGATGAGACCAAAATTGAACATTTTGGTCAGATACAGCATCTGCATGTTTGGCATCGAAACAGAGATGCATACAAGGAGAGGCACCTCATTCCCAAAGTGAAATATGGAGGGGGGTCAGTGATGTTTTGGGGCTGTTTTAATTCCAGAGGTCCAGGGGCACTGGTGAAGATTGATGACGTAATGAATTCCACCAAGTATCAGGCAATTTTGGCTGACAATCTGGTTGCCTCTGCCAGAAGGCTGGGACTTGGCCGTAAGTGGACTTTCCAACAAGACAATGACCCAAAACATACCTCAAGATCCACACAGAAATGGTTCTGTGACAAAAAAAATCTATGTTTTGTCATGGCCATCTCAGTCGCCGGACCTGTGGGCTGAGTTGAAGAGGGCAGTTGATAAGCGCAAACACAAGAATGTGAAGGATCTTGAAAGGATCTGCATAGATGAAGGATCCAAAATCCCTCCAAATGTGTTCCTTAACCTTGTCAAACATTACAGGAGAGGACACCATGCTGTTATCCTTGCCAGAGGTGGTTGCACTAAGTACTAAATGAGGAGTGCCAATAATTATGAAACCTTGATTTTGGTGAAATATATTTTGTGTTAAATAATTGTATGATTTTGGTTGGTTCCATTGAAACATTAATAAAGTACAGAATTTCTCACGTTGGTATTATGAGTTTCTTTATAATTATATTGTTTATTTTTTTTAAAAGTATTGTTGGTGCATTGCCAGTCGGGGGTACCTGTAATTTTGGAGCCCACTGTATATAGACCGCTGCGCCATTCGGGAGCCCTAAGGCACTGTGTCTCAGTGGTAGAGGCATCACAACAGACCCTGGTTTGATTCCAGGCTGTATCACAACCGGACGTGATTGGGAGTCCCATAGGGCGGCATACAATTGGCCCAGCGTCGTCCTGGTTTGGCTGGGGTAGGCCGTCATTGTAAATAAGAATTTGTTCCTAACTGACTTGCCTAGTTAAATAAAGGTTAAATAAAATATTTTCAGAGTAGCTTCCCCAACACTGGGTTTGGGCAGCTAGATATCCCTCCTTACATTTTAGAAGCTAATAGATTGCATTTAGTTAAAAGATGAGAATATTAACATGCAAGTATTAATGGAAAAACAAATAGCAGAAGAATACTCCAAATGAAATAATGCTGTAATTGAAAATTGTACACCCTATGTAGGCTACTGCCCCTTAATGAGGTAACATTGATTTTTGTGGTTAGTGCTAACCGGGATTCTTGGGACATCCTTAACCCTAATCTTAACCATAACTCTTACCTAATTTGACAACCACTTATCAAAAGATGGCACAAGTGTTGTCCACAAACTGGCACAGTTGTGGCACCAATGTGGAGGGGTTATGGCAGGGGAAATTATGTTGCAGTAGTCTAGTGTGTGGTGCGGGAATAATGACAAGCAAACCTGGGGAGCTTTGTGTTCACATTGTCCTAAAAAAGGTAACTGGACTGCTGAATTCAAGCTAACCGAACTCAGACCACCACTCAATGTCCTCAGTTCGTTTCAGTTTTTTATTTTTTGAGGGGTGTGTTAGTTGGGAGTGTTTACTCTGCCCATAAAGTAAGCGACCCGCATTGGGTTCACAACAATGAACTGAAACGGACAATGTGTGAAAACACCATAAAGGTGTGTGCATCAATACATGTGTATGACATGTGAATGTACAGACTATTGTGTATTAATGATCATCAACATCAGTCCATTATCGGATCAGAGCCCTATTTAGAGACTCCAAACGACCATTGGGTGGGAATGGGATTGGTATCAGGCGAGGGAGACCTACTTTTTACCGTAAGCTGTTTTTGATAGTAGCTGGTTTAATCCAGCTAGGCCTATACAGATTAGTCTCGATGATTCTGTTTTAGATTTGTATAGACCAGTCATGCCAAATTACTTTGGTTACATACACCTCATGACTTAGTTCCTATACGACTCTGTTTAATAGTTGGTCAAGCACAGAGCATGTGTGTGTGCTTGCAGATTGCAAGCACTTCCTCAACTCCATGTTAGCATCTCCGGTCTCATCTGCTGCTCGTGCTCTGCAATCGGAGACTGATGAGACATATGAGAGGAGCTCGCGGGGAGAAACTCTTAATTGGCCACCAAATTAATGTCACGGCCGCATCAGATCTGGAGCATGACACGAAGCTACATGTTAAGTGGTTCCGCTGTGTCTTCTGGGATGTGTTTTAATGCTGCGGCACTACTGAAGCCCACCCTCCTAAAGCAGCCCAGTTTTCAGGGCCATACAGGGTGTGGGAACAGTCTTGTTGCGAACACACAATAAAAAGGCCTCCATAACAGGCCCAACAATCTTCCGACTCAAATCAGTTGAGATGGTTTGGGATTAGTTGGACCACAGAGTGAAGGAAAAGCAGCCAACAAGGGGTCAGCATTGGTGGGAACTCCTTCAATGCTGTTGAAAAAGCATTCTAGGTGAAGCTGGTTGGGAGAATGCCAAGCGCGTGTAAAGCTGTCATCAAGGCAAAGGGTGGCCACTTTGAAGAATCTGAAATCTAAAATATATTTTGATTTGTTAAACACCGTTTTGGTTAATACATCATTCTATGTGTTATCTCATAGTTTCGATGTCTTCACTAATATTCGATGTAGAAAATAGTCAAAATAAAGAAAAATCCTTGCATGGGTAGATGTGTCCAAACTTTTGATTGTATAACAACTCCTCAAAGGGTTAACATCATTGGTGGGACTCTAGATGCACTCTATATACAGAAGTATGTGGACACCCTTTCAAATGAGTGGATTCGGCTATTTCAGCCACACCTGAGCACACAGCCATGCAATCTCTGGAAGCAACGTCAGCACAACACTGTTCGTCGGGAGCTTCATGAAATGGGTTTCCATGGCCGAGCAGCACACAAGCCTAAGATCACCATGCGCAATGCCAAGTGTCAGCTGGAGTGGTTTAAAGCTCACCGCCATTGGACTCTGGGGCAGTGGAAAAAAGTTCTCTGGAGTGATGAATTATGCTTCACCATCTGGCAGTCCGAGCAGGCGAATCTGAGTTTGGCGGATGCCAGGAGAACACTACCTGCCCCAATACATAGGATGAATAATAGTCTGGGGCTGTTTTTTCCATGGTTTTGTCCCCTTAGTTCCAGTGACGGGAACAATTTGGGAAAGGCCCTTTCCTGTTTCAGCATGACTATGCCTCCGTGCACAAAGTGAGGTCCGAACAGAAATGGTTTGTCGATCGGTGTGAAAGAACTTGACTAGCCTGCACAGAGCCTGACCTCAACCCAATCAAACACCTTTGATGAATTGGAACGCTGACTGCGAGCCAGGCCTAATCACCCAACATCAGTGCCTGACCTCACTAATGCTCTTGTGGCTGAATGGAAGCAAGTCCCTGCAGCAATGTTCCAACATCTAGTGGAAAACCTTCCCAGAAGAGTGGAGGCTGTTATAGCAGCAAAGGGAGGATCAATTCCATATTAATGATCTTGGACTGAGATGTTCAACCAGCAGGTGTACACATACTGTTGGTCATGTAGTGTATCTACAGGCTATGTATTGATGGCTTTGAGCCAAGGAACCTTCCCTCAGTTACACGGGGTTAAATGCTATAGCCTTGATAGGAAGGGACCTGACTGCCGTTACCATGGATCCTGTTTCTCCCTGCCCTGTCACAACTTATCATCGGTGTGTTCCTCTCACCTCCACTTCCTGCTCTCTGAGAGCCAATCATATCACCCCCAACTGACCAAGGTAGGTGGGGATTTAAGGAAAGGAGAATAGGTGAAGGAGAGGAGGATAATATAAGCCTAGAGAGGGTGAGTGGAGGGATATGAGGACGTGAAAGAGATTTCACTTGTCATTCTCTATTGTTGCCAAGTGACTGTCACAATAGCATGGCTGATGGTAAACCTTCAGACTGGCGGGATGAAATGTCTCATCCAAGCAACAAAACCTTTCGCAACTTCTTATCTCTGACCCCTAACCTAACATCCTTCTTCTTTCCTATCATCTCTTCTGTTCTGTCTCTCTCCGTCTCTCTCGTGCTTTAGTTATGTAGCAGCTACAATTTCTCTCCAGTTCTCATTACAGTGAACCTCTCTCTCTCCCGAGTCACCACTACTGTCACACCTTACTGTGGGAAAGCAACTGTATGTAATATGTGCAAATCGTAAGAGATTCATCTGAGGATGTCAGCCATTGTCTTGGTAATAAAATAACGGTATTTCCAGTAGTAAGTGATTAGAGGTAATGGAATCAGTGCTTTGGCAAACTCGTATGGAGAAAGAGGCACATTGGCATAATATCTCATCTCCAAACAGACCAAAGTCTAAATAACGTTTGGCCGTAAACAGTAGGAACATTTGTCTTCCAGGTAGGCAATTTAAGCCCACACAAGCAGAAAGGCACACCCACACTCACATTGCACATGTATAGAACCTCTACAAACATATTCACAGTACACACACTATATACACGTGCACACACACACCTTTCTCTGTTTTATAGGTGACACTTACAGAAAGGTCCATTACCTTATTTCTCTTCAGAAGCAGTGTGTGTATGTGAGTCACATTTCAAAACCCCGGCTGTGTTGTACTGTATCTTGATTTATGATCTGTTAGTGTGTGTGTGTTTGTTATAGCTTGGCTAGCGTTGTCCTTAAACGGCACTCAAGGCTGCGCTCAGACTGGCTCTGTCTGTCTGGCCAGCCAGCAACCACTGCTATTACATACATGCACATAATGCAGTCTTGGTCACCACCATGGTTTTAGTAATGCTCACAATGTACACATACACACACGCACTATTCAGTAGGTATCCTCATCCAGGATTTTCCATACACTGTGCTCCATCCCTCACTCCCTAAGGGCTTTCTCTCTTTCCCTCTTTCCATCTCCCCCTCCCTCCATACCCCCGCCGCCTCCTGTCAGAATGGTGTTTGTAGAGTAAGCTCAGGTCCCAGAGCCAGACTCTATAACTAGCCTTTACAGTTTTAACACCGTTATAAAACTGCCTATCATGTCTGTATGAAAGAGGAAAGAGAGCCCTTAGGGAGGGAGAGAGCGAGGTGAGGGAGAGCGAGCAAGAGGTGGGGGAGATGGGGAGACTATACCCTGATACATGCCCTTGTATGTACATATTACCTTGACACCGGTGCCCCCGCACATTGACTCTGTACCGGTACTCCCGGTATAAAGCCCCGCTATTGTTATTTACTGCTGCTCTTTAAGCATTTGTTATTATTACTTTTTGGGGGGGGACGGTGTTTTCTTAAAACTGCATTGTTGGTTTAAGGGCTTGTAAGTAAGCATTTGACTGTTGTATTCGGCTCACGTGACATGCGATTTTGATTTGTAGCTCCAAAACCACACTATATGAGAGAGTGAAGTGTGGAGGTGGGATGACGGTCGCTCGTCTAGTTGGTGTACGTGCGCGTGTCCCTGTGTCTGAGGAGCACTCTCATCATGCCTGGTGTTTGATGTGGGCCACTGATCACATTTCCCCCGCTGCCTGTCCTTCTGATTAGCTTGAAGCCAGACACTGAGTCTCCACACACACACACACACACACACACACACACACACACACACACACACACACACACACGGAAATGCAGTGTACCCAGAAAGACAGGACTCAAAGCGAGACTGCCTCATGTACTTCTTACTACATTGGCGTCTAATATTCCCATATCTCAGACATCAGTGTATCTGTGTGCATGAAGGCAGACTCTGAGAATCACATCAAGATCTCACGGTTTTACCAATTTGACTTCAGATTCTCTCCAAACATTAAGGTTTTGGATAGGGTTAAAACGTCAAGTTTAGGAATTCATTCTGAATTGTTCAGTTAAGGATTAAGGTTTGGGATAAGGTTGAAACCATACAATTTAAAAACTAGTGTCTACCACTGGTATTGAACACGCCACCTTCGGATCCAGAGTCATGGGGATTGCCATCCACAACGCCTTAGCAAAACCCAAGCCTACTTCATGGTAATAGCGCTCACGGTTGCCCCTAGTGGCTGGTTTTGAAGGCTTTTCCCAACGTCCTCAGGACATGGACAGGCCCATTTCAAAGTCGATCCTGGCCACATCTATCCCCATCCTATGAACACACTGTGTGATCCGGTACAGTGTGACTACAGAGAGTGGAAATCAAACAGCAGCTCCTGAGCGTCTCCATAATGGCCTTGTTAGCATAATTGCCAGCTGTTATTAGCTACGTCAGAGCAACAGGACTCTGTTTGTTATTAATTGGGGCTTTTGCTGGCGCTGCAGGTACAAAGCACATGACCGTGTCCTACTACACCCACCCCCAAGCCCCCCCTTCCCTCTTCCCGTCCCTCTAGAGTCTACACTGCCCCTCTCTCTCTCTTTTTCCATCCCCTCCCTCACACGTTCTTGTTGTTTGATGAGGCAGTGCTGGAGATACTGTAGCTAATCAATGACTATGCTAACAAGCTTGCTGACAAACAGTTGTGTTGTTGTAAGAGCTGTTGAAGCAGCCTTACCAATCAGCTTCTACTATGACTCAAGGTTAGGCAACACCCAAACAAGGCACAATCATGCAATCTTCTGTGTGTGTGTGTGTGTTGTGTGTTCTTGTGCTATGAAAGAGGACCACTGAAGGGGAACATCTCTCTTTCTCTCTCAATGTCGATCTCTAATTGCAGATGTGAGCAGTATGAGACGAGCAGGCTAACAAGCTAACCGGAAGCTGTGTCTGTGTGATTGACGAGGAGTCTCCGTTTAGCCCCAGCCTTCCTCTGACACCATGTAGTGTGCCTGCAGAAGTTGGTGTAGCAGCATTCACTCTCTTTGTTAGCAGACTGCGAGGGTGTGTCTGACCACGTGCCTCTCAGCAGGTGTATGTATAGCCAGAAAGCTGAGCATAATGCCCAGTGGTCCCAGTGTTTTGTGAGGCCTCCTATCAAGGGAACACACAGTACAGTCTGCTGTTGCTGGGCTATCTCTCTTCTCTCCAAGCGGGAATAGGAAAGCTGCAAGGTCATGATAAAGATGAACTGCTGAGTCGCCTACCTGCTCAGCTCCGCTGGCATCAGAGGGGCTCCAGTCTGTCATCACAACAGCCCTCTCCTCTCCTCTCCTCTCCTCTCCTCTCCTCTCCTCTCCTCTCCTCTCCTCCTCTCCTCTCCTCTCCTCTCCTCTCCTCTCCTCTCCTCTCCTCTCCTCTCCTCTCCTCTCCTCTCCTCTCCTCTCCTCTCCTCTCCTCTCCTCTCCTCTCCTCTCCTCTCCTCTCCTCTCCTCTCCTCTCCTCTCCTCTCTCACAGAGCAGAGAGCTGCTGTTGGCGTTATAGATAAACTACACACACACACACCCAGAGAGAGGTCATATTGATTTTTGCGCTGTGGTTGACTGACTTAAGTTCTTAACAGCACTGAGCCAATCCTCTGCTGGCTGCGGCCCATAGGTTAACCAGTGGTTGCCATGGTAGTTATGTAAATACAGGGGAAAGCCTCATAGCTGATGGACTGTATTCAGGGCCCTTGCCTTTCTGCCGCGCTAGGTGAGACCAAAAATTGCCCCCTCCCCCCACAAAACTAGAATAGTCCCAGTAAAATTGTCATCACAAACTTTCCAGACGTAATGTTTAGGTTCTGAATGAAAGGTGAAAATGCATTTTCCTTATGTTTAAAATGCTAAATAAAATTAATATTTTCTGGATGTTGGAGAAAAAAAAAACGTATTTTCCAGTTGAAGTCAGGCTAATTTTTGGTTCTGAATGAAAGTTGAAAATAAGTCATTTATAGACGTGTCTGCTTGGGACAAATCAAGGCTGGTCCAGACCGGATAAAATCTGAACCAAACTTAGACGTCTATGATTGGTTCAGATTTGGTCAGGACGGGACAAAAAAACTATGTCCGTGGATGTGGAAATCAAGGCTGGTCGGGACAGCACCGAAAAAAATACTTCCAAAAGGTGTCGGTCGGTGCTTACTGAGGTGTAGCCTACAGTGTTGCCTGAAATTTCATTTTATGAATGCCCATCCATCTATGTGGTAAGCCTACCGTTTGTAAAACACCAAAAAAGATGTCCGGACAGGACCAAAAAAAGACAACCGTAAGACGTTGGCTCGTGCTTACTGGGGTGTAAGCCTACCATGTCGGCTGCAATGGAATTTGATGAATGCACATCATTTGGTAGGTCCACAGTTTGTAAAACAGGTCATTTTGGCTATTTCAGCTCTGAATATCAGCTACCCAACTTTATCAGGAGTTATCATGAACCTATTTGCAATGTGTTTACAACAGCGGGAGACGCTGATTTTTTTTTTTTTTTTTTTGCTATGATCAGCTTGTCAAAAATGTACAGATGCAAACTTGAAGCCACTGATCATGACAATGGGGTGACACTCCTGAACAACGGTGATTGTCCATTCTACATGTTTGTTACCATGACAGCGTTTATTTAAGCAAATTTTTTAGGTTAGGCTATGTGATGGGAGAAACATGCATGATGTAAAAAGTGTCTGTCTCATTACATTGTGATACATTTTGTCTCCAGCCTGTAAGCTAAAGAGAAGACCACATAGTCTTTCTACCATAGACTAGATCTGCTACATGATTTATGTTGGATGAATTTTTTTTTTAATGGAAAGTTGGTGGAGTGACGCGTCTCCAACAGCACCCTGGAGAGGCGCACAGGCAATGCACAAGCAAAATACTTTTGCACCCCTGCCTTTGACAAAGTGGGTACTGCTTATCACAGGGTGTCATCAGTGCTCACCTAAAAAGCCCACTGGTTGAGAGAGATTATCATTGTTTCTGGGTAGAATTATGTGAGGTTTTAAGTGCTATTGTTGGAAGTGCGTCGTGGTCAATTTAGCTCAGAAAATTCCGCCTTCGTCAATCTGCCACCCTCGGCGGCTGCCTAATGAGCGGGCCGGCCATGACAGTCCCAGCTCCTAATGGTCTCTAGCCGTTACCATGGTGAATGTATGCCTTTGTGCCTGTGCCTATGCCTCTACACCTCCCAGTTTGTATATATACGTTATAGATGTAAGAGAGAGAGGGATATGTCCATGTTCACTTCTGATTTCCACCCATTCAATAATAGGCTGTAGCATTTTGAAGGTAGATTGCAGAGGAAAAATAGGAGAACGCAGTTCGGATCCCACTTCATTTTGTGATGTGGTGGTAGACACGAAAGGATGCGTGTCCTTTCCTCTCTACATTACTACTCAGAGGTAATTTTCATTGAATTAAACCGCCACACGTTATCCTTTATTTTTTATTTTACCTTTATTTAACTAGGCAAGTCAGTTAAGAACAAATTCTTATTTTCGATGACGGCCTAGTAACAGATGATTATGAACCCTCATCACTATCCCTCGCTCTCATAATTTCATTCCTGTTTCTCTCCCTCCCTCGCCCTCTCTCCTGAACATCTTTCTTTTCTGTCTACCTTTTTCCATAATCTCTCTCGCTCCTTTCCTTTTTCTTTCTCTCTCCATCCCTTTTCTCTCATTATTTTTTTCTCTCCCTCGCTGTTTGTTCTGCTCGTCTGCGTTGACTGACTAGTCTGTGTTTGCTGGAATGGAAAGAGTCAGGATGAGGGAAGCTGAGGTAATAAGACAGTATGACTGTCCTTTTTGGCTGTAGAAAGAGCTGACTGCCCCCCCCCCCCCCTTCTCTCTGTGTGAGGGTGTATCTCGTGGCCCATGCTGTTGGAAAAGGCAGCTTCAAGCCACTGTATCTAATCATCAATAAGACATTACTCACTCCGTTAGGCTGGTAAGCTCCTTAGCAACACCACCGCTCTGTTGCTAACATCAGGAACAGGGGAATGCAATACACAGGCTTGTTTTTGCCAGAGTTTATAGCATTATGTTGGCGGTAGAGATTGATATGTGAGCCACCGCTTGGATTCGGTCCTATGTAGCAACGTTTGAAATTGTGTTTTTTACATTGGTTAAAAGTAGAGACTCAGAGCTATAAAAAAAATATATATATATTATACACGACAGTTGGGGGAACAATGGGAAAGTCATTCTACTTTGGAAGTTGATAAACTTGTAACCCCACTTTTGAGAAAATGTGCTGTGAATGTTTTGGTACACCTACTGGAGAGCTCTTTGTCTAGACCCATCTCTTTAAGGATTCACATGTGAAGTTACGTGCTAAACAGAGTGATTTAAGGTAGTATAGTGAACAACCACAGATTTCAAGACTAAAAGTGGTGAAATTAGTAGCAAAAAGTAGTGTTAAAAATACATTTTATCTAGTCCTTGGCCTGTATCATAATCTGACTTTGATGCAGGTCATGTTCTTCACATTACCGTCTCTGGTAAACACACTACAAATAAAATATTTATTAGTTAAGTATTCTTTTAGACATGTGGCTAGCTAAACAATGCACCATAATCCCAACTCATACTACCATGCATTAATGTGCAGATAGCTAAAGCTAACCAACTAGGTTCAATATTAGCTATCTAGCTAACATTCGTCTATAATTAGCAATGCAAATAGTTTCTGAGATACTAATAATATTACAGATCATAAACGTAACGTTAGTTTGCGAGCCAGCCAGTTAACGTCAGCTAGTTAGCTAGCTAACAGTACACTTTTTAATTTATGAACAGAGGGGCTGAACAGGCCCCCTTTAACATTGACAGGGCTGAAGTTCTACTGGTCGATGGTTTCAAGTTCCTTGGTGTCCACATCCACAACCAACTATCACAGTCCAAACACACCAAAACAGTTGTGAAGAGGGCACAACTACAACTTTTCCCCCTCAAGGGAATTGGCATGGGTCCACAGATCCTCAAAAGGTTCTACAGCTGCACCATCGAGAGCATTGCATCACAGCCTAGTATGCCAATTACTCGGTATCTGACCGTAAGGCACTGCAGAGGGTTGTGCGTACAGCCCAGTACATCACTGGGGCCAAGCTTCCTGACATCCAAGGACCTATATACTAGGCAGTGTCAAAGGAAGGCCCAAAAAATGGTAAAAGACTACAGTCTCTCAAGTCATAGACTGTTCTCTCTGCTGCTGCACAGCAAGCGGTAACAGAGCGCCAAGTCTAGGACCAAAAGGCACCTTAACAGCTTCTACCCCCAAGCCATAAGACTACTGAACAATTAATCCACCGGACTATTTACACTGACACCCCCCTCCCCCCCCCCCGCTTCAATTTTCTTGTTACTTTCAGATACCTTTTATTTAGTAAATATTTCCTCAACTCTATTTCTTGAACTGCATTGTTGGTTATTTAAGGGCTTGTAAGTAAGCATTTCACAGTAAGGTTGTATTCGGCACATGTGACAAATAAAATTAGATTTGAGCCTGCAATGAAAACAACTTCCTGACTAAATTTGAAATGTATAATATCTGAACATGTAGCTAGACTGTTACCTGTATACATAAATTAATGCTTCTCCCTCTCTGTCATGGATGCCATGGTTGCCCTTGGTTTGAAGATGTAATCCTGAGACTGGTGTTTTATACAACAGCCTTCTGTGTTTTTGTTTTAGACTCGCTACGCATTCGGCAATCATTTCTCTACTTCCACCGGTCATTCCACTGATTTCAAAACTCAGTCAACTTCTTCCGTGACGACACTGTTGATCGTAATTTCTTCCCCATCACACCAGAAGACCATTACAATGTCTGGTTCAATTTAAAATGCTTTTACCTAAATCAGGGATTTCCTCATCGTCTGATTCATTGTCAGTCAGCATGGCACGATCGTTTTCCAGAAAGTAGTCCATCACAACTTTCCAATGATCTTTGTCGATAGCTCTACTAACTTCCGGGCAGCAATGTTGAGAGCAGTAGCAACACTTTTTCAGTTCTTCATGATATCTTTAAAAAAAAGACACGTTAAAACGTCCAGCCCATTATCTCAGCCAATCATGGCAAGTGGGAAGGTCCCTGTATTTTTCTGTGGCTAAACCAATTAAAATCGTATTATTATTTATTCGTATTTATAGATGGCATACAAGTTTGTTATTAAGGCACCTGAAGGGCATTTCTGCCAAAAAACGTATTTAGAAAAAAACGACTTTCAAATGCCACTCCTTTGAGGTAGTGACATACGGGCCACACATTCCCTGACCTGTATCCGTACATATCCACCTGGTGCCTGTGGTGATTTAGCTGTTCAAATACAGCTATGTTGATTGAGAAAATGTAGTCGTTTACTCACACACGCACACGGATGCACACACAAACATACGCATGTATGAATGCCCGCATACACTCACTCACACACACAGAAAAACGTGTGCACACACACCGACATACACACACATTCAAGTCTCTCACTCTCTCATACACTGACAGCTCAGACAGGTCATCCATAGTCATAATTAGTAGAGCCCATTGTCACCTCCGGGACAGTCAGTGATCACGTTGTTCAGTCACCTGTCACTAGGCTACAGCCAGGCACAGGGCCCAATGACCACAGAGACCAGGCTGGAATAGGAGAATGAGGTCCTAGTCTGTAGGATTTACTAACTAACAATGCATCACAGGCTAGCGTACATGCTTTCTTTACTAACAATACATTTTCTTTTCAAGCTTTTTTGATCTGCGGGTATAGAAGTAGTATTTATTTCTTTATAGTAGCTTGGGTGTTATCTCCATGTCGGCATTCAACTCTGTTCTGTTGTGTAATTACCTTTTACAGAATGGCCTTCTCCATCTTCTATTATCACACAGCGGGTCTTCACACAAAGTATTTTTTAAATCTCCCACTTGGGACTGGTTGTGTCAATGTGTAGTTCCTACATGCATAATCTATGAGCAGAATTGCTGTCTTACCTCCATTAAGACAGTAATTCCTAGTTTGAAAGTGACTTTTCTTGTTGTGGCACCATTTTGCCTACATTTCCCCCCACATGTGCCAGCCCCCTAGAAATGTAAGTTATAGCCAATGAGCTTTAGCCCCTCGCATTTGAGTGACTGCTATCAAGAGGCCTGCCCACCGTTATCCAATGTGGTTGCAGGGTGGGCCCAACGGCTCAGTGGACACACTGTGGACACCACCAATTAGACCCAACCAAATCATGATAAAACAAAAAGTAATTACTTGACCCATTGAAAATAATTAACCAAAAAACCGGAGCATGTTATTTGGAATGCTATTTGGCCCTAAACAGAGAGTACACAGTGGCAGAATACCTTACTGATCCAAAATTAAGGATAGCTTAAGCTGATTATGTACAGACTCAGTGAGCATGTGCAGACATGCTATTGAGAGAGGCCGGGTTCTCAATAGCTCCACAGGTCAATGAGAAGGGTGTGTTTGAAAGGATGTACATAACTCTGCAGTGATGGGTTGTATTGGAGAGAATCTCTGTGTTTTAAATAATTTTCCTCACACTGTCTGGCATTAGTGTCTTAACAGTGCGATTCACCAAGGCAGGATACTCTGAGCGCAGCCCAATCCAGAAATCTGCCAGTGGCTTCTGATTTAAATTCAATTTTCACAGAACCGCTTGTTGCAATTTTGATTAGGCTCTCTTGTTCAGATATTGTAAAGTTGACTGGAGGCAGGGCATGAAAGGGCGTGCTTGCACGCTCAATTTATCCAGTTGTGAGATAGTACTTTTGCACATTTAACACACTGTGGCTGAGGAAAGGCACTACTCCTAATATAAGTGAATCCCAAATCAATGTACTTCTCATTATATTTGCGCCTCTTCGATGGTCCACCGTCCCTGTCTGTTGTTCGGTGCTTTCCCGGGTAAGGGGGCAGTAGCTCCTTGGCTGCATCAGTTCACAACAGTCAGTGTCCATGCTAAGTGGGAAAACAACAAATGTAGAATTACTGATGCTAGCATTGGATGTGCTTGTGGAAACATTGAGCAAACGGAATGAGCAGCAGCTACGTTTGGCTACATACAGACCATTAGTGGAATTCCCGCGAGAGAATAACGGTTAATGTGTTTGGATGTTAATTATTTGACTAGGCTAGCTGTATTTGACATTGGGTTGTTATTTTGCTGAACAATAGTTAAATTTTATTTTTGGCAATGAAACGAGGCTACTCAGGCGATTTAAAAAAATAAAAATACTTTTTTATTTTTCAACAAAACGCACCCAAATGTATAGCCCCGCAGGAAAATATAAATGGACTGTTTGAAAATGTGAAGAAATTTACATGGTTATCAAAATGTCACGCCTGGGTAAGCCTACACTAAACACAGCCCTTATTTTAAATGTTTGTAAAATCCTTTATTGGGAAAATTAATGGTGGAAAAACAATTGGCATCATTTCTCTGTTTGACCTCTAGGTTTTATGGGTATTGTGACTCATACTGTGGTACTCCTATCGAGACATGGATTTTGTATGTGTGTCATTCAGAGGGTGAATGGGCAAGACAAAATATTTAAGTGCCTTTGAACGAGGTGTGGTAGTAGGTGCCAGGCGCACCGGTTTGAATGTGTCAAGAACTGCAACGCTGCTGGGTTTTTCATGCTCAACATTTACCCGTGTGCATCAAGAATGGCCCACGAACCAAAGGACATTCAGCCAATTTCACACAACTGTGGGAAGCATTGGCGTCAACATGGGCCAGCATCCTTGTGGAAGACTTTCGACACCTTTGTAGAGTCCACACTCCAATGAATTGAGGCTGTTCTGAGGGCAAAAGGGGGTGCAACTCAATATTAGGAAGGTGTTCCTAATGTTTTGTACACCCAGTGTATAGGCTCACAGGACTTGACCGTTCAGAATTGAATAGGCTCATGCGTTCATCCCCCCCCAACCTATGTCTTACTAACTGTTAACATCACATGTGCCCAGGCCAGTCTTCATGATTGCACACCATTTTCAATGCAACCTTTTGTAGATAATATTGTATCATACAGTATTGTGAGGTTTAGTGATATTTTCTGGTGGGGCTGTAATTGAGATATGAGGATTTCTGTTAGAGCTGATCATGGGTATCTTGATGATGATGAGTGGGCTCATCTTGATGGAGGGATGTTTTGAGTGTGCTGATTTCAGAGCAGAGAGATTTGTGCATGGGGACATTGGGAACCGAACTGTTTCTGCTGGGAGGACAATGCAGGCCAGGGATCAGCCAGGGAGATTGGAGATTAATTTCATATGTGAGGCCCTGGTAATCTGGGCTGTGTTTAATCTCAGTTTTGGGGATTGGAGTGATGATGCTGGCTCCTTGCTGTTTCTGGGTATTTTAGAGAACCAAATGTGTGTGTGGGTGGGTGAATGTGTGTGTGGTGGGTTTGTGCATTTTCTTTTCTCCTAGTAGAACACACAATCTGCATTTCGATTTGAGACCTTTTTTAGTCACACTTTAGTTGATCAGTTTGCTAATTCTGAGATGTTTTGTCCAGAATGCTAAATAGCTGTTAAGCTCCATTCAAAATGAAGATGCTACATCAACCTCATTGCGAAGTTAATGACTAGATGAAAGTTAAGAGGAGAGAGGGAGAGTGAAAGGGCGAAAGAAAGAGAAACTCTAGAGTCTCAGTGGCTGATAGTCTCCACCCTGTAAATCCCAAAACATGGCACATTTAATCAGCTCTAATGATAGCAGCTTTGTAGATGAGCTTCTCCTTCTTTTTTAAGTCATTTAATCACACGCCGTTCCTCTTCATACCCCCCCTTCCTCCTCCTCTCCAGCACCTGTTCTAACTCCCACCTCCTATCTGAGCAATGCCTGTATATTGATACATCTCTATCTGAGCAGTGTGTGAAACAATTAGCCAGTTAGCTACATGAGACCATACAGGAGCATTTCTTTCCCATACCGGCCAAAAGCTCCATCTCATCTGCATTCAATCTCATCCTCCTCTTATTCTATCTCTCCTTTTCGCTCACTGTCCTAATACTAGCGCACGCACACACGCTCATTCTTGGCCGCTTCATCTCTGTTTTTCTCTCACTGCGTCCCTCTCTCTTGCCTACCTCTCTCACTCTCCACCCCAGCTCTCTTTGAATTTGTGTGTGTGTGTGTGGCGTTAGTGTGGAGCTCGGCAGGGATGACGGTAGTTCAGTGATGTATAATTGTCCTTGCTCTGTGTGTGTGTGTGTGTGTGTGTGTGTGTGTGTGTGTGTGTGGTTCTCTCTCCCTCGTTCTCTGCTTCACTCACTCACTCACTCATATGGAACAAGGAGTCCAGTCACAGTCAGCCTTACCCAGTAACACAAAAGGGAAGGCGTTCAGTCTAAATGTCATTATTGCACCCAGCCTCTCTATTCAGACACCAGCATTATTCAGAACCTCGTTATTCTCAACACCTCGAAGGCCTTTACAGAGAATACATAAATATATGTGTAAGAATGGGCCCACCTTACATCAACAGCAGTGGTTGGTCCCTTTGTCACACTGCGGGGTTGGTGGTTCTCTAGATGGATCTGAAGTCTCCACGTCAGGTATGTTGTGGTGCGTACAGGGGTAGAGTAATGGCAGGCAAACATCAGGCAAAATCAAAGATGCACTTCTGAAGTGCAGCAGCGCAACCATAAAGGCTTTTCACGTCCGTACTCCCAGTACCTCATGGGAAAGGTTAGACTCCGACAAATATCATTCTGGCTTTTTGAAGTTGTCTCTTGTGAATGTATTTCAGCAGCAGTTGTCATCAGCATGCCTCCCCTGCAATCAGGATTTAATTGTAGACGGTTGTTTTGTCAGGGCCATTTCCGTCGAAAAGGACCCATGAGCACCAACGTTTATAGGAGCTTGTCATATGAAAGCTATGAGTCTCTATATTTTTGGGAAATGAAGTCATAGATACCATTTTCCATCTTAACATTTTGGCAAAAGTACGGTCTTTTGATTTGTGGTCAAACAGATGGAAAAGGGTCTTAGTAAACATCTACCAGATAAAGTCTTAAAAGACGTCATAAATACACAGTAATGTTGAGGTAAAGAGTCCTGCCAACTAATATCAACACTTGTATTTAATTTAGGAGGAACCCTGGGCTAAATGACTCCAATGTAAAATATATTTTCTTTTGTCTTTCTGTCGTCTGGTGGTCAAACCAAGTGTGTTAATACAGTCTGCTTCTGGACAACCCCTCCCTCTCTCTCCTCTCTCCAGTTAATGTCACCTCTCCCAGCTCTTACCCATGACCCCCCCCCCCCCCCCCTCTTTCCATTTACTGTAACCAGCATCCTCACCCACTCTAATTTACTGCATTGTACTGTACTGTACTGCACTCTACTGTGTTGTGTTGTGATGTCCAAACTTGTGAAACATGAGGAGAATGGCATTCATATCCATCATTATGCATTTCTGTGTAGTACAGATCAGGAACCCATGATGTACACTGCTCAAAAAAATAAAGGGAACACTTAAACAACACAATGTAACTCCAAGTCAATCACACTTCCGCGAAATCAAACTGTTCACTTAGGAAGCAACACTGATTGACAATAAATTTCACATGCTGTTGTGCAAATGGAATAGACGACAGGTAGAAATTATAGGCAATTAGCAAGACACCCCCAATAAAGGAGTGGTTCTGCAGGTGGTGACCACAGACCACTTCTCAGTTCCTATGCTTCCTGGCTGATGTTTTGGTCACTTTTGAATGCTGGCGGTGCTTTCACTCTAGTGGTAGCATGAGAGTCTACAACCCACACAAGTGGCTCAGATAGTGCAGCTCATCCAGGATGGCACATCAATGCGAGCTGTGGCAAGAAGGTTTGCTATGTCTGTCAGCGTAGTGTCCAGAGCGTGGAGGCGCTACCAGGAGACGTGGAGGGGGCCGTAGGAGGGCAACAACCCAGCAGCAGGACCGCTAACTCCGCCTTTGTGCAAGGAGGAGCAGGAGGAGCACTGCCAGAGCCCTGCAAAATGACCTCCAGCAGGCCACAAATGTGCATGTGTCTGCTCAAACGGTCAGAAACAGACTCCATGAGGGTGGTATGAGGGCCCGACGTCCACAGCTGGGGGTTGTGCTTACAGCCCAACACCGTGCAGGATGTTTGGCATTTGCCAGAGAACACCAAGATTGTCAAATTTGCCACTGGCAAATGAAAGCATGTTCACACTGAGCACATGTGACAGACGTGACAGAGTCTGGAGATGCCGTGGAGAACGTTCTGCTGCCTGCAACATCCTCCAGCATGACCGGTTTGGCAGTGGGTCAGTCATGGTGTGGGGTGGCATTTCTTTGGGGGGCTGCACAGCCCTCCATGTGCTCGCCAGAGGTAGCCTGACTGCCATTAGGTACAGAGAGGAGATCCTCAGACCCCTTGTGAGGCCATATGCTGGTGCGGTTGGCCCTGGGTTCTTCCTAATGCAAGACAATGCTAGACCGACCTCATGTGGCTGGAGTGTGTCAGCAGTTCCTGCAAGAGGAAGGCATTGATGCTATGGACTGGCCCGCCCGTTCCCCAGACCTGAATCCAATTGAGCACATCTGGGACATCATGTCTCGCTCCATCCACTAACGTGGCCTCCACGTGCCTGTATGACCTCCCTACAACGCCTGGGCTTGCTCCTGATGAGGTGGTGGATGGTCTCCTGAGGGATCTCTTCCCAGACTTGGACTTTGCACCACAGACTGTCCAGGAGTTGGTGGATGCTTTAGTCCAGGTCTGGGAGGAGATCACTCAGGAGACCATCCGCCACCTCATCAGGAGCAAGCCCAGGCATTGTAGGGAGGTCATACAGGTACGTGGAGGCCACACACACTACTGAGCCTCATTTTGACTTGTTTTAAGGACATTACATCAAAGTTGGATCAGCCTGCAGTGTGGTTTTCCACTTTAATTTTGAGTGTGACTCCAAAACCAGACCTCCATGGGTTGATACATTTGATTTCCATTGCTAATTTTTGTGTGATTTTGTTGTCAGCACCTTCAACTATGTAAAGAAAAAAGTATTTAATAAGAATATTTTATTCATTCAGATCTAGGATGTGTTATTTTAGTGTTCCCTTTTATTTCTTTTGAGCAGTGTATTTACTAGGGATCCCCATTTTAGTTTCTGCCAAGGCAGCAGATACTCTTCCTGGGGTCCATTAGTTCCTGCCAAGGCAGCAGCTACTCTTCCTGGGGTCCATTAGTTCCTGCCAAGGCAGCAGCTACTTTTCCTGGGGTCCAAACACAGAGGCACTTACATCCTACATTAAAACCAAAGATAAAACAGTACACAATATAACATTATAACAACACCACATATCTACAATACAAAATGTATAATACCACCATATAACAATATTACAGTGTACGTGTGTGTAGAGTGCGCACTCTAGTACACACATTAATAATATGCATGTAAACCTCTCATGGCTTACAAAAACAAGTAGTGATGAAGTTGATCTCCACTTTGAGTCATGAGAGATTTACATGCATATTATTCATGTTAGCTCTCCGTGTACAATTGAGGGCCAGCTGTGCTGCCTTGTTCTAAGCCAATTGTAATTTTCCGAGGTCCCGCTGGGGCACCTGACCACACGACTGAACAGTAGTCCAGGTGCGACAAAACTAGGGCCTGTAGGACCTGCCTTGTTGATAGTGCTTTTAAGAAGGCAGAGCATCGCCTTTGTTATGGACAGACTTCTCCCCATCTTAGCTACTGTTGTGTCAACATGTTTTGACCTTGACAGTTTACAATCCAGGGTTACGCCAAGCAGTTTTGTCACCTTAACTTTCTCAATTTCTACATTATTCTTCAGAAGATTTAGTTAAGGTTTAGTGAATGATTTGTCCCAAATACAATGCTTTTAGTTTTTGTAATATTTAGGACTTATTCCTTGCCACCCATTCTGAAACTAACTGCAGGTCTTTGTTAAGTGTTGCAATGGTTTTACTTGCTGTAGTAGCTGGCGTGAATGTTGTTGAGTCATCCGTGTACATAGACACACTGGCTTTACTCTGAAGTGTAACAAAACAGCCCCCACAATCTTTTCATCATCATTTCTCTCAGCCAATCATCAGTCATTTGTGCAAGTGCTGTGCTTGTTGAATGTCCTTCCCTGTAAGCGGGCTGAAAGTCTGTCAAATTATTTACAGTAAATAGTATTGTATCTGGTCAAACACAATTTTTTTCCAGAAGTTTACTAAGGGTTGGTAACACCTAGTAGGCTTAAATTGAAGATATGGCAAATAGCGGTGGCAATATCGTCCGCTATTATCCTCAGTAATTTTCCATCCAAGCTGTCAGACCCGGTGGCTTGTCATTGTTGATAGACAACAATCATTTTTTTCACCTCTTTCCACACGCACTTTACGGGAATCAAAATTGCAACGCTCATCTTTCATCATTTTATCAGTTCTACTTGGATGTGAAGTGTTAGCGTTTGTTGCTGGCATGTCATCCCTGTGTTTGCTCATCTTGCCAAGGAAAAAAGTATGAAAGTAATTGTCAATATCAGTGGGTTTTGTGATTAATGAGCCATCTGAATGATGGAGCTGAGTTTGTCTTTGTCCATAATTTCATTTAAGGTGCTCCAAAGCTTTTTACTATTATTTTTTAGCTTTTATCTTGTTTCATAGTATAGTTTCTTATTTTTATTCAGTTTAGTCAAATGATTTCTCAATTTGCAGTACGTTTGCCAAACGGTTGTGCTGACAGATTTATTTGACATTTATTTTGTCATCTCTCTCAACCATACAATTTTTCAATTCCTCATCAATCCACAGGGATTGAAGTTTTTACAGTCATTTTCTTAATGGGTGCGTGTTTATTAGTGACTGGAATAAGCAATTTCATAAATGTGTCAAGTGCAGCGTCTGGTTGCTCCTAATTACACACCACAGACCAGCAAATATTCTTTACATCCTCAACATATGAATCACTACAAAACCTATTGTTTGACCTCTTATACACTATATTAGGCCCAGCCTTTGGAACTTTGGTTTTCCTAGATATGGCTATTATATTGTGATCACTACATCCTATGGATTTGGATACTGCTTTAAAGCACATTTCTGCAGCATTAGTAAAGATGTGATCAATACATGTTGATGATTTCATTCCTGTGCTGTTTGTAACAACCCTGGTAGGTTGACTGATAACCTGAACCAGGTTGCAGGCACTGGTTACAGTTTGAAGCTTTTGGGCAGCTTGATGAAAACCAGTCAATATTTAAATCACCCAGAAAATATACTTCTCTATTGATATCACATACATTATCAAGCTTTTCACACATATTATCCAGATACAGTCTGTTAGCAGTTGGTGGTGTATAGCAGCTTCCCACAAGAATGGACTTACAGTGCCTTGCGAAAGTATTCAGCCCCCTTGAACTTTGTAAGTATGTCTCTATCAGTTTTGCACATCAAGAGACTGACATTTTTTCCCATTCCTCCTTGCAAAACAGCTCGAGCTCAGTGAGGTTGGATGGAGAGCATTTGTGAACAGCAGTTTTCAGTTCTTTCCACAGATTCTCGATTGGATTCAGGTCTGGATTTTGACTTGGCCATTCTAACACCTGGATATGTTTATTTTTGAACCATTCCATTGTAGATTTTGCTTTATGTTTTGGATCATTGTCTTGTTGGAAGACAAATCTCCGTCCCAGTCTCAGGTCTTTTGCAGATTCCATCAGGTTTTCTTCCAGAATGGTCCTGTATTTAGCTCCATCCATCTTCCCATCAATTTTAACCATCTTCCCTGTCCCTGCTGAAGAAAAGCAGGCCCAAACCATGATGCTGCCACCACCATGTTTGACAGTGGGGATGATGTGGTCAGGGTGATGAGCTGTGTTGCTTTTACGCCAAACATAACGTTTTGCATTGTTGCCAAAAAGTTCAATTTTGGTTTCATCTGACCAGAGCACCTTCTTCCACATGTTTGGTGTGTCTCCCAGGTGGCTTGTGGCAAACTTTAAACAACACTTTTTCTGGATATCTTTAAGAAATGGCTTTCATCTTGCCACTCTTCCATAAAGGCCAGATTTGTGCAATATACGACTGATTGTTGTCCTATGGACAGAGTCTCCCACCTCAGCTGTAGATCTCTGCAGTTCATCCAGAGTGATGATGGGCCTCTTGGCTGCATCTCTGATCAGTCTTCTCCTTGTATGAGCTGAAAGTTTAGAGGGACGGCCAAGTCTTGGTAGATTTGCAGTGGTCTGATACTCCTTCCATTTCAATATTATCGCTTGCACAGTGCTCCTTGGGATGTTTAAAGCTTGGGAAATCTTTTTGTATCCAAATCCGGCTTTAAACTTCTTCACAACAGTATCTCGGACCTGCCTGGTGTGTTCCTTGTTCTTCATGATGCTCTCTGCGCTTTTAACGAACCTCTGAGACTATCACAGTGCAGGTGCATTTATACGGAGACTTGATTACACACAGGTGGATTGTATTTATCATCATTAGTCATTTAAGTCAACATTGGATCATTCAGAGATCCTCACTGAACTTCTGGAGAGAGTTTGCTGCACTGAAAGTAAAGGGGCTGAATCATTTTGCACTCCCAATTTTTCAGTTTTTGATTTGTTAAAAAAGTTTGAAATATCCAATAAATGTCGTTCCACTTCATGATTGTGTCCCACTTGTTGTTGATTCTTCACAAAAAAATACAGTTTTATATCTTTATGTTTGAAGCCTGAAATGTGGCAAAAGGTCGCAAAGTTCAAGGGGGCCGAATACTTTCGCAAGGCACTGTATGTGTTATTCTGTTACCGGGTGTAAATCTACTTCACTTACTATAGTTCAATAACCAGATAAGGTTTGTTTGGTGGCATGTCATATCTGACAGCCCATTCTTTCTGCAGACATCTTTGAATCTTAATTCGGAGCAAGTGTTTTCCTTTTTGGAAAACTTGGTTGAATAGAAACCGAAGATTGGTAACAGAATCTAAGTGAGCATCTGCACAGTTCTTCCACTAAATGAGTTTCTGTAAAACTGTCAGTGGAAATTGTTAGAAGTAGTCCTTGTACATAGATGTGTATGTTTTGTTCAACTTTGAAATCAACGGTTATTGTTGGGCATACATTTGAAAGTGAAAAAATGTAGTAAAAGTGTTATTCTGTTCACTAACAATTGAACCTTTAAACCGAAGAACCATGTATCACCGTTTTGGACAATCTTAGTGATAATATGTTTCTCGATTGTATAGTGGATATGAATCATAAAATGTATTGATATCCCATACAGACTATAAATAGACAACATGTACAATACATGTCCATGTTAGTTGCCAACTCTGGACATTACAGTGAACTTATAGTAAGATACAAAATCAATAATCATCTGTAAATGCAAAACGCTACTGACACTTGCTCAGAGGAAGCCAAGCATTACAGCTTGCAGCGGAGTACAGGCATGGAATGGAATGACAATGGAGGCTTCTAGGTAGTGTAGTCAGAGGGTTAAAGCTGCCGCTCAATCGGCCCCCCTAATGCCGCTATTTAGTGGGGAAGCCACTAATCCTGCATGTCAGTATCAGTGTAATTGTGTCACTGTCACCTTGTGAGTCTATTATAGTAATCTCTCTCTCCCTCTCAGCCACAGTCTCTCTGTCTGTCTCTCTCTCTGTCTCTCTGTCTGTCTCTCTCTCTGTCTCTCTGTCTCTCTCTCTCTCTGTCTCTCTGTCTCTGTGTCTGTCTGCTCTCAGCCTCTCTCTCAGCCTCTCTCTCTCTCTCTCTCTCTCAGCCTCTCTCTCAGCCTCTCTCTGTCTGTCTCTCTCTCTGTCTGTCTCTCTGTCTGTCTGTCTGTCTCTCTCTCTGTATGTCTGTCTGTCTGTCTCTCTCTCTGTCTCTGTGTCTCTGTCTGCTCTCAGCCTCTCTCTCAGCCTCTCTCTCAGCCTCTCTCTCTCTCAGCCTCTCTCTCTCTCAGCCTCTCTCTCTCTCAGCCTCTCTCTCTCTGTCTCTCTCAGCCTCTCTCTCTCTGTCTCAGCCTCTCTCTCTCTGTCTCTCTCAGCCTCTCTCTCTCTGTCTCTCTCTCTCTGTCTCTGTCTCTGTCTCTATCTCTCTCTCTCTGTCTCTCTCTCTCTCTGTCTCTCTCTCAGCCTCTCTCTCTCTCTCTCTCTCAGCCTCTCTCTCTCTCAGCCTCTCTCTCTCTCTCTCAGCCTCGCTCTCTCTCTCTCTCAGCCTCGCTCTCTCTCGCTCAGCCTCGCTCTCTCTCTCTCAGCCTCGCTCTCAGCCTCGCTCTCTCTCTCTCAGCCTCGCTCTCTCTCTCTCAGCCTCGCTCTCTCTCTCTCAGCCTCGCTCTCTCTCTCTCAGCCTCGCTCTCTTTCTCTCAGCCTCGCTCTCTCTCTCTCAGCCTCGCTCTCTCTCTCTCAGCCTCGCTCTCTCTCTCTCAGCCTCTCTCTCTCAGCCTCTCTCTCTCGCCCTCTCTCTCAGCCTCTCTCTCTCGCTCAGCCTCTCTCTCTCTCTCTTTCTCTCTCTCGCTCAGCCTCTCTCTCGCTCAGCCTCTCTCTCTCTCTTTAGAGTTGAGAGAGAGAGAGAGAGAGAGAGGCTGAGACAGAGAGAGAGAGTGAGAGGCTGAGAGTGAGAGGCTGAGAGTGAGAGGCTGAGAGTGAGAGGCTGAGAGTGAGAGGCTGAGAGTGAGAGGCTGAGAGTGAGAGGCTGAGAGTGAGAGGCTGAGAGTGAGAGGCTGAGAGTGAGAGGCTGAGAGTGAGAGGCTGAGAGTGAGAGGCTGAGAGAGAGACAGCGAGAGAGAGAGAGAGAGGCTGAGAGAGAGAGAGAGAGGCCGAGAGAGAGAAACCCAGGATGTGTGTCTAATTTCACAACTCTTCCTTGGGGAAATATTTATACATACACATACATCATACAGCTGTGTGCATGTCTGTCTGTCTGTGTGTGCAAAGCCCATCTTTGTCTCTGTAGGAGATATCCCTTTGCGCCAGCATTATTCAATCGGGCCCCGTTAACCAAGAGGACCTGTCACAATGGATATCTGTCACACTCACACACTCTACACTGGCTGCAGGCTGCCTATGTAGTTTCCATTCAATGCAATCATACTCACTGGAGCCTCGCTGAGACAATTACCCAGGTTTATGCACACGAGGAAACGGTATCGCCCAATGTTGCCAGCAACTGCAATAGCAGAAGGGACAAACTTGAACTGCAAAATACCTAGTCAACCCCCAATAACCACACATGCATACTCACACACTCAAAGCCACTTCATGTGTGAACACAGCTGGGGAGATGCTGTATTACACTATCCCTCTGCTCCCTGTCAACAATTTTTTTTTTTAAGATTGATTTCCAGCCAATCAACGGGGTTGATACTGTACTGTATGTACCCTGTGGTGGCTCTCTCTGTTCTGTGTGAATGCTTTAAAGGTTGTCTTTGTTGTACTGTAGCGCCGCCGTTCAGCTTTTCTCTTACGGGTCTCATTCACACATACAGCTCTTCTGTCTCAAACCCACACACAGGATTCTCTCTCTCTCTATCAATTACAGGATTCACCCACGCTTGCCTCCCTCTCTTCTCTCCCATTTCTACTGTATATGTCTATCTCCTGTTTCCTCCTCTCCTTCCCTGTCTATTGTGGCGTTTTGGTTTCACGGTATGTGGTCAGTCTTTTTCCTTCTCTCTGGGCAGAGACTAAACCACATTCATAGTCTATAGTGTACAGAGATGGAGACCCAGTCCTTGCCTTCCTAATGGGCGTGCTGCTTACAACAGACCAGCGAGGGTGGGTGACCAGCTGGCTCTCGTAGCCGAGGGAGATGGGTGGAGGCTGGGTGACTTCGCCATGGTTAAGAGGGGTTGCGTGTGTGTGTGTGTGTAGCATAGCGACAGGCCTGCATTTCTGTTTTCTCTGCATCAGTGTTTTTAGAGCTTTTCAGTGGTGATGTCTTGTAGTCATCAGCAAACGGGGGCTTCTAAATGGCTCTAGTGCTATCTGGACTAAAGCACTACACACACACACACACACTAATAAGATTGTTGAATATTACTAAGGTTATATTAATGGGGCAGCAGGTAGCCTAGTGGTTAGAGCGTTGGACTAGTAACTGGAAGGTTGCAAGATCGAATCCCAGAGTTGACAAGGTAAAAACCTGTCGTACTGCCACTGAACAAGGTAGTTAACCCACTGTTCCCCGGTAGGCCATCATTGTAAATAAGAATTTGTTCTTTACTGACTTGCCTAGTTAAATCAAATAATGTATTACTCAGGTTTTACTGAAATTGTACACTTTCCAAAATGATGTCATGCTTGATATGCCTTATTTCACTCCCATCAGCAGAGTGTAATAAAAGGACAGAAAGGAAGGAGGAGATGACGAGAACGATGAAAGGAAGTATGAATGAATTCATAACCGGCACCATGTCCCAAAGGCAGGGGAGACGAGAGCGGGATGAGGAGAGGCGGGGAACGGAAGAATAGAATAATAGTGGAGAGGAAGAGGGAGGACGTGTTCCCTGTCTCCCCTCGTTCCTTCATTGCTGATTGGCACAGCAGCATGCACCATTAATCAGCTTATGAATGAAAGCAAACCACATATGAAATTTGATTTCCTAATGCGCTAACAAGGAGAACGCAGCAGGAAAACGAGGTGAGGGAGAGAAAGAGAGGAACGGGGAAGAAGGGAACCGATATATGGAGGAGAGAACATAGTGAGAATAAACATGAACTGTGGAGAAGGCAGAGAGGGAGACCGAGGGAACTGGGACAAAGGATACGGAGGAGATCAAGCATATTATAGAGCAAATTGAACATGAAACAATAAGTAAAGGACAACAAGCGGGAGTGATAGCTAAAGAGAGAGGAGGGAGACGGTGAGGGAGAGAGCGATAGAGTGATAGCTGAGGGGCTGTGAAGTGTGTTAGTGATGGTGATATAGTGAGTGAGTGGTTTGGAGGGTTTCAGATGAGCTGGACAGAGAACAGTGAGATTCATGGAGCCGAGTATGCATTAATGAACTAATAAATAAATAAATAAATCTCTTTCTTTCTCTGGCTCTCTCGCTGTATCGCTCTCACTGTCTCTCTCTCGCTGTCTCTCTCTCTCTCTCTCGCTGTCTCGCTCTCGCTGTCTCGCTCTCGCTGTCTCTCTCTCGCTGTCGCTGTCTCGCTCTCGCTGTCTCGCTCTCGCTGTCTCGCTCTCGCTGTCTCGCTCTCGCTGTCTCTCTCTCTCTCGCTGTCTCTCTCTCGCTGTCTCTCTCTCTCGCTGTCTCTCTCTCTCGCTGTCTCTCTCTCGCTGTCTCTCTCTCTCGCTGTCTCTCTCTCTCGCTGTCTCTCTCTCGCTGTCTCTCGCTCGCTGTCTCTCACTCGCTGTCTCTCGCTCGCTGTCTCTCGCTCGCTGTCTCTCTCTCTCGCTGTCTCTCTCTCTCGCTGTCTCTCGCTCGCTGTCTCTCGCTCGCTGTCTCTCTCTCTCACTCGCTGTCTCTCGCTGTCTCTCTCTCGCTGTCTTGCTCTCGCTGTCTCTCGCTGTCTCACTCGCTGTTTAACTGTCTCTCTCTCTCGCTGTTTCGCTCTCGCTCTCTCTCTCGCTGTCTCTCTTGCTGTCTCTCTCGCTGTCTGTCTCTCTCTCATGGAAACCTTGTTAACTTGTTTTGCTGTTTCATGTCTGTGTTTAGTATCTGCACTTGTGTTCAATGGTCTTACATGATTGCTAATTGATTAATCAAATGTTTTCTCTTTCTCCATTTCTCTCTCCTAGCGGGGCATTCTCTGAGGTGGTGTTGGCCCAGGAGAGGTCTACGGGGAAGATGTTTGCTGTGAAGTGTATCCCCAAGAAGGCCCTGAAGGGGAAAGAGAGCAGCATCGAGAACGAGATCACCGTGCTCCGCAAGTAAGTCTCCCACCTACCTTCTCCTCCCTAACACCTGTTACCCTGGCGACCGAACGGAAAACACAGCCGCTTCCCTCCCACTACTCCCCATTCACTGTTATCTTTAGGTCACGATCCACAGTCTCACACTGACAGAAGAGGAGATCAGGGTAGGTAGCAACTATAGAAAATGTCCTGTCTCCTATTTATTTTCTTAGTGACCTTGTCTCCTAAGCGCTGATACTGTACTGAATGTTCATTCTAATCTTTTCTCCCAGTGAGAAACACTCATGTATTTTACACTTATTATTCATACATATTGTCAGGTAGCTGAGTAGAGGTCTGTATGAACACACACACACGCGCACACACACACACCTATGGGATAAAACCCAAGACATTCATCTCCACGTCACTAGATAATACAGTAATCCCTCTCCACAGCTTGGACTTGGCTGTGCTTGTGAGCGTGTGTGTGTATGGTCAGATATCGCCTTGAATCTGGCCCAGTGCTCAGTATTTCCACAAGTTCTCACTCACTCACTCTCTCGCACACTCACTCAGTCACTCAAAAGTCCGGAAGTAAGCGGCTACAGTATGTGTTGGTGTTATTATTGCAGTATACCATGCGTGTTCCCTAGGGACAGGAGAGACACCACTGACCCTGACAATATTTATGGGGGATAGGTGTTGTCACTGTGATCCAGTCAGTGGAGGGGGGTGTGTGGCCTAGCCTCTGACGCCTTCCATGTTTGACCTGCGGCTTTCTGCCACTCCCAGCATCTCCTGGCAAACAGCTGATTGACAGGCTAATATGGCCTGAGGTCACAAGACACACCTCCTCAAGGTCAGTGCTTCATATCTTAATAGTGTCATTCACATGTACTTTATATATACAAAGTATGTGGATGGCCTTCAAATTACTGTATTCGGCTATTTCAGCCACACCCGTTGCTGACAGGTGTATAAAATCGAGCACACAGCCATGCAATCTCCATAGACAAACATTGGCAGTAGAATGGCCTTACTGAAGAGCTCAGTGACGTTCAACGTGGCACCGTCATAGGATGCCACCTTTCCAACAAGTCAATTTCTGCCCTGCTAGAGCTGCCCCGGTCAACTGTAAGTGCTGTTATTGTGAAGTGGAAGCGTCTAGGAGCAACAACGTCTCAGCTGCGAAGTGGTAGGCCACACAAGCTCACAGAACGGGACCGACGAGGGCTGAAGCGTGTAGTGCGTAAAAATCATCTGTCCTCGGTTGCAACACTCACTACAGAGTTCCAAACTCCCTCTGGAAGCAACGTCAGCACAATAACTGTTTGTTGGGAGCTTCATAAAATGAGTTTCCTTGGCCGAGCAGACGCACACAAGCCTAACATCACCATTTGCAATGCCAACCGTCGGCTGGAGTGGTGTAAAGCTCGCCACCATTGGACACTGGAGCAGTGGAAAGACGTTCTCTGGAGTGATGAATCACGCTTCGCCATCTGGCAGTCCGATGGACTAATCTGGGGATTGGTGGATTGCCAGGAGAACGCCACCTGCCCCAATGCATAGTGCCAACTGTAAAGTTTGGTGGTGGAGGAATAATGGTCTGGGGCTGTTTTTTATGTTTAGTTCCAGTGAAGCGAAATCTTAATGCTAAAGCATACAATGACATTCTAGACGATTCTGTGCTTCCAACTTTGTGGCAACGGTTTGGGGAAGGCCCTTCACTGTTTCAGCATGACAATTTCCCCATGCACAAAGAGGTCCATACAGAAATGGTTTGTCAAGATCGATGTGGAAGAACTTGACTGGCTTGCACAGCGCCCTGACCTGAACCCCATCGAACACATTTGGGATGATTTGGAACATGACTATTAGCCAGGCCTAATTGCCCAACATCAGTGCCCGACCTCACTAATGCTCTTGTGGCTGAATGGAAGCAATATTACAACATCTCGTGGAAAGGCTTCCCAGAAGAGTGGAAGATGTTATAGCGGCAAAGGGAGGACCAACTAGATATTAATGCCCATGATTTTGGAATGAAATGTTTGACTAGCAGGCGTCCACATACTTTTGTATATATGTATACACTTCAAGTGGTCAAGTGTGAACACACATTCAGAAACACACGCGTGTCAAAAATCGAGAACTGGCACACACACACATTCACAAAGAAATGATCATGTTCTCTTTCTCCGTGAAGTTAGGGTATAGTGTCGTGCCACAGTCTCTGCCCACTCTGTCGCCTACTAGTTTATTTGGATCCTGCAGCTCGACAGGGATTCTCTCTCACACACACACACGGCCTTCTCTAAGAGACAGAGAATCAGTTGCCAAATAATAAGGCATTAACTGTGGAAGGATTTGTCATGTAATGACTGCAGATCAGGAATCCTCTGTCTCTACTCTGAGGTTCCCATCTGCTTTACCCTTCCATGATCCCAGGGAGAGTTTAAACACACACCATTCTCCCTGGTGTTCTCATCTCAGCCATCTCTCCTCAGACTGTTTATGACTCATATCTCTACGCTCCACCGCTAGCTACGAGCTCAGAGATCACACACTCCTAATGCATGTACTGAACTCCCCACCTGCTCACGCTTCCTGTGTGTGTGTGTGTGTACAGTATTATTCCCCCCTTGTGATAACATCATCGGCAAATGGGTCACGAGGCATCGAAGACACCCACACAGACCACCACCACTGCAGCACACCCACACAGACCGGCAGCACACGCACACAGACCACCACCACTGCAGCACACGCACACACACAGACTACCACCACAGCAGCACACGCACACAGACTACCACCACAGCAGCACACGCACAGAGACTACCACCACAGCAGCACACGCACAGAGACTACCACCACAGCAGCACACGCACACAGACCACCACCACAGCAGCACAAGCACACAGACCACCACCACAGCAGCACAAGCACACAGACCACCAGCACACGCACACAGACCAGCAGCTCAAGCATGTCCCATGTGTACACTATACACTTTCACCATGGAGCAGTTACTATGGCGAGGTGTGAGTATGGTGTTGACTGTATCAATAGAGACAGAAAGGAGGGAAAGGGTTAGGATAAGGCTTGGGCTTATGTTTTATGTTCAGGTTTAGTAAGTGTTTGAGATGACTCTAGAGCTGAGGTAAAGATGGTGTAGATGGGGGTTGAGACAGTCTGGGATCGGATCATCTGTTTGAAGGGTTATAGTTATACATGACTAATAGACTAACGTTGTCTGTGTTTTCTGTCCCTCCAGAATCAAGCATGAGAACATAGTGGCTTTGGAGGACATCTATGAGAGTTCCAACCACCTCTACCTGATCATGCAGCTGTAAGTTCTCTCTCTCGCTCTTTCTCTCGCTCGCTCTTTCTCTCGCTCTCTGTCCCTCTCGCTCTCTGTCTCTCTCGCTCTCTGTCCCTCTCGCTCTCTGTCCCTCTCGCTCTGTGTCCCTCTCGCTCTCTCGCTCTGTGTCCCTCTCTCGCTCTGTGTCCCTCTCTCGCTCTGTGTGTCCCCCTCTCGCTCGCTCTGTGTGTCCCCCTCTCGCTCGCTCTGTGTGTCCCCCTCTCGCTCGCTCTGTGTGTCCCCCTCTCGCTCGCTCTGTGTGTCCCCCTCTCGCTCGCTCTGTGTGTCCCCCTCTCGCTCGCTCTGTGTGTCCCCCTCTCGCTCGCTCTGTGTGTCCCCCTCTCGCTCGCTCTGTGTGTCCCCCTCTCGCTCGCTCTGTGTGTCCCCCTCTCGCTCGCTCTGTGTGTCCCCCTCTCGCTCGCTCTGTGTGTCCCCGCCTCTCTCGCTCGCTCTGTGTGTCTCTGCCTCTCTCGCTCGCTCTGTGTGTCTCTGCCTCTCTCGCTCGCTCTGTGTGTCTCTGCCTCTCTCGCTCGCTCTGTGTGTCTCTGCCTCTCTCGCTCGCTCTGTGTGTCTCTGCCTCTCCTGTCGCTGTCTCTGCCTCTCCTGTCGCTGCATCTCCTGTCTCTCTGCCTCCTCTCTGCCTCTCCTTCTGTCTCTCTCTCCTTCTGTCTCTCTGACTGTCTCGGTCTCACTCAGCACCCAGGAATGGGGCAGGGGGGGACTGTTTTAGCTTTACACACATACACACACTTTATAAGCCCTCATTACTCTAATTAGACTTCCATTAAGACTTTCTACAGGAGAGGGAATGGGACCTGGCTCGTAGCGCTCAGCTAACGTTTACGTAACATTACTCTAACGTTACAGCAAGGCTAACGTGCCACTGCACTCCTGGCCACATTAATCAGCTCGAGTTATATCAGTCTGTCGAGGAGGGCGTGTGAGTTATGGATTAAAGTGTGTTGTCAGTTGTGTGTGTGTGTGTGTGTGCAGGAAAGTAGAGCAGTTCTTAACTTTGATCATTTCATTTAGGTTATTGCTGAGTCACAGCACACAATGTTATTCATTTCAGTGCTAACAGGCTATCGAATTGAGAACAGAGGAGAACACCAGCCACCGTCTTTCACTTCACTCTTCTTCCAGTCTTCTGCCTCTCTCACCCTTCGCTTGTCTCTTTCTTCTCCTTTCTTCCTTCTCACCTCTGTTCTTCTCCCCCCTCACACCTCATCTTTCCTCCCTCACCTCTCACCTTTTCCCCTTACCTCTCCCCTCACCTGCAGCAGGTGTGAAATGATTATCCTCTGCAGCAAGGCACCTTCTCATTTCAGGCTCTGATAAAGGTCACCTCACTCCACTTATGACACTTAACTTGGTAGAAGCAGGAATAACACCTCAGCAGGTAGGAATCTCAGCACTCATCATAGATTTCAGTCGGTACACATCTGAGTCCATGTATTAAGCATCACCTCCGAGTATTTATTTGATCTTTATTTAACTAGGCAAGTCAGTTAAGAACAAATTATTATTTACAATTACGGCCTTCCCCGGCCAAACCCGGATGACGCTGGGCCAATTGTGCGCCGCCCTATGGGACGCCGCCCTATGGGACTCCGCCCTATGGGACTCCCAATCACAGCCGGATGTGATACAGCCTGGATAGGAATCATCCTCAGGTTGACAGGTGTGGTCTGATATACAGTACCTGTGCTCTGAGTTGGATTTAACTTTGCGCTGAGTTTAACACACCAGGTCTGATATACCTGCACTCGGGAGTTTGACAGATCGGGTTTGATTCAACAGCGTCTGTGCTCAGAGTTTGACATGCTATGTCTGATCTAGCTGAGATTAGTTAGTTGGGTCTGGTGTGGTGCTTCCATCTCTGGTTGGATGAAGAGCTGCTGTCTCCAGCGATCTACAACCATGTCATCACCACATGGCTGATACATCCAATCCTGCTCAAAGTGAGGGGGAGATGGATGGAGAGGGAACGGTATGCCAGGCAGATGGAAGTGTGATATGAGAGAGAGGGAGAAGAGGGAGCGGTATGCCAGGCAGATGGAAGTGTGATATGAGAGAGAGGGAGAAGAGGGAGCGGTATGCCAGGCAGATGGAAGTGTGATATGAGAGAGAGGGAGAAGAGGGAGCGGTATGCCAGGCAGATGGAAGTGTGATATGAGAGAGAGGGAGAAGAGGGAGCGGTATGCCAGGCAGATGGAAGTGTGATATGAGAGAGAGGGAGAAGAGAGGGAGCGGTATGCCAGGCAGATGGAAGTGTGATATGAGAGAGAGGGAGAAGAGGGAGCGGTATGCCAGGCAGATGGAAGTGTGATATGAGAGAGAGGGAGAAGAGGGAGCGGTATGCCAGGCAGATGGAAGTGTGATATGAGAGAGAGGGAGAAGAGGGAGCGGTATGCCAGGCAGATGGAAGTGTGATATGAGAGAGAGGGAGAAGAGGGAGCGGTATGCCAGGCAGATGGAAGTGTGATATGAGAGAGAGGGAGAAGAGAGGGAGCGGTATGCCAGGCAGATGGAAGTGTGATATGAGAGAGAGGGAGAAGAGGGAGCGGTATGCCAGGCAGATGGAAGTGTGATATGAGAGAGAGGGAGAAGAGGGAGCGGTATGTCAGAGACAGTTGTAGAGAGAGAGAGAGAGAGTCAGACAGTTGTAGAGAGAGAGAGAGCGAGACAGACAGACAGTTGTAGAGAGAGAGAGAGACAGACAGTTGTAGAGAGAGAGAGAACACCAAATTGAGACTCTGCACGCAGAATTCTGCAAAAATATCCTCCGTGTACAACGTAGAACACCAAATAATGCATGCAGAGCAGAATTAGGCCAATACCCACTAATTATCAAAATCCAGAAAAGAGCCGTTAAATTCTACAACACCTAAAAGGAAGCGATTCACAAACCTTCCATAACAAAGCCATCACCTACAGAGAGATGAACCTGGAGAAGAGTCCCCTAAGCAAGCTGGTCCTGGGGCTCTGTTCACAAACACAAACACACCCTACAGAGCCCCAGGACAACAGCACAATTAGACCCAACCAAATCATGAGAAAACAAAAAGATAATTACTTAACACATTGGAAAGAATTAACAAAAAAACAGAGCAAACTAGAATGCTATTTGGCCCTACACAGAGAGTACACAGCCGCAGAATACCTGACCACTGTGACTGACCCAAAATTAAGGAAAGCTTTGACTATGTACAGACTCAGTGAGCATAGCCTTGCTATTGAGAAAGGCCGCCGTAGGCAGACATGGCTCTCAAGAGAAGACAGGCTATGTGTGCTCACTGCCCACAAAATGAGGTGGAAACTGAGCTGCACTTCCTAACCTCCTGCCCAATGTATGACCATATTAGAGAGACATATTTCCCTCAGATTACACAGATCCACAAAGAATTCGAAAACAAATCCAATTTTGAAAAACTCCCATATCTACTGGGTGAAATTCCACAGTGTGCCATCACAGCAGCAAGATTTGTGACCTGTTGCCACGAGAAAAGGGCAACCAGTGAAGAACAAACACCATTGTAAATACAACCCATATTTATGCTTATTTATTTTATCTTGTGTCCTTTAACCATTTGTACATTGTCAAAACACTGTATATATATATATAATATGATATGACATATGATATGACATTTGTAATGTCTTTACTGTTTTGAAACTTCTGTATGTGTAATGTTTACTGTTAATTTTTGTTTTTCACTTTATATATCCACTTTGTATGTTGTCTACCTCACTTGCTTTGGCAATGTTACACACATGTTTCCCATGCCAATAAAGTCCTTGAATTGAATTGAATTGAGAGAGAGACAGTTGTAGAGAGAGAGAGACAGAGAGATAGATAGATAGTTGAGCGAAAGCCAAAACAGAGCAATTGAAGCCAAGAATAAGAGGAGGGGGAAGGGGGAGACAGAGGGAAAAAAGCAGGCAGAAGACAGAGGGGAAAAACTAATCTAAAACGGAGTAGAGCAAAGCTTAAATCTTTTCGACTCAGTCAGTGGCTATTTAATAATGAATGGAAAGGGTTGTAAAAGTGTGTGGTGTTTTACAGAAAATATAAACACGGCTGTGGTTTTTTATTTTCTCCACAACAACACTGAAACCATGTGAGTTAACCAAACCGTTCTGTTCTACGGAAGCAGCAGGCTCAGCCACAGGCTTGTGAGTGTTACTGTTTAAACACCTTCACACCACTACCTTACTGTAGGAACCACTACAGCAGGGTCAACAACACCACTACCTTACTGTAGGAACCACTACAGCAGGGTCAACAACACCTTCACACCACTACCTTACTGTAGGAACCACTACAGCAGGGTCAACAACACCTTCACACCACTACCTTACTGTAGGAACCACTACAGCAGGGTCAACAACACCTTCACACCACTACCTTACTGTCGGAACCACTACAGCAGGGTCAACAACACCTTCACACCACTACCTTACTGTAGGAACCACTACAGCAGGGTCAGCAACACCTTCACATCACTACCTTACTGTAGGAACCACTACAGCAGGGTCAACAACACCTTCACATCACTACCTTACTGTAGGAACCACTACAGCAGGGTCAACAACACCTTCACACCACTACCTTACTGTCGGAACCACTACAGCAGGGTCAGCAACACCTTCACATCACTACCTTACTGTAGGAACCACTACAGCAGGGTCAACAACACCTTCACATCACTACCTTACTGTAGGAACCACTACAGCAGGGTCAACAACACCTTCACATCACTACCTTACTGTAGGAACCACTACAGCAGGGTCAACAACACCTTCACACCACTACCTTACTGTCGGAACCACTACAGCAGGGTCAGCAACACCTTCACATCACTACCTTACTGTAGGAACCACTACAGCAGGGTCAACAACACCTTCACATCACTACCTTACTGTAGGAACCACTACAGCAGGGTCAACAACACCTTCACATCACTACCTTACTGTAGAAAACATGGCAGCAAGGGTCAGCAACAGGCGACCCGCGGCATTTTAGTTTTTGGGTGAAAATGTTTAGGTTTCATTTAGGAAATGTATTCCCACGAATAAAAAAGAGATGTGATCGTGTCTCAATGTAATCAAGGAATGAAACGATTGTTATTTTAAAATAATAATATATGTTTGGGGCTTAGTTGTGGTCAATTTGCAGTGTATCAATTATTATAATTATGTTCCAGCCCCCTGACCATCCTCATCGACACGGCTGAATCTAGTTGACTACCACTGCACTGCAGTGTCTGGCACTGCTGAGCCAGACAACTACACAGGAGCACACAGGGCCACTGTACAGCTCAGATTACACTCAGATAAAGGGACAACCTGATACTGTTCTGACAGAGAGGGAGAGCGAGAGAGGGGGGGGGTGAAGGTAGAGAAAGGGATGAGGAAGGGACAGCGATAGCAAGAAAGAAAGAGAGACTGAATGGAAAGATGATTGAGTGTGTGTGTGTCTGCAGTATGGTGTGTGTATTGAAAGGGAAGTAGATTTGGCTCCTGTCTGATTGCCATGGTCTCCCTACGCAAATGGTTACGTAATCCTGCAGGATGGTGGCCCATCTCCTCCGTCACTACCACACCGTTATGTCCAGCCAACGTGTGTGTGTGTGGCTTAGCCTTTTGCTTGTCATCCCCTGCCACGCTCGTCTTGGCTGGAAAAAAGTAACTGTTGGCAGAGGAGAGAGAGCGAGAGAAGAGATGGAGCGTGAGGATATAGAGGGAGAGAGGATAGAAAGGGCGAGCGAGAGCAGAGCAGATTAGCAATTTCTTATCTCCTTTTTTTCAGAAACTTCATTAGAATGTAACTTTCTTCCTTCTCTTATTTGGTCTGTCACTGTGACGATGCGCCCAGATTCACACTGTCTCTCTGTGTGTGTGTGTGTGTATTCAATATTCATCCAATGCAAATCTCTGTGGTTTCAGAGAAAAACATAAACTCAGCAAAAAAATCCTCGCTGTCAACTATTTATTTTCAGGAAACTTAATGTGTAAATATTTGTATGAACATAAGATTCAACAACTGAGACATAAACTGAACAAGTTCCACAGACATGTGACTAACAGAATTGGAATAATGAGTCCGTATCTGGTGTGGCCACCAGTTGCATTAAGTACTGCAGTGCATCTCCTCCTCATGGACTGCACCAGATTTGCCAGTTCTTGCTGTGGGATGTTACCCCACTCTTGCACCAAGGCACCTGCAAGTTCCAGGACATTTCTGGGGGGGATGGCTCTAGCCCTCACCCTCCGATCCAACAGGTGCCAGACGTGCTCAATGGGATTGAGATCCTGGCTCTTCACTGGCCATGGCAGAACACTGACATTCCTGTCTTGCAGGAAATCACGCACAGAACGAGCAGTATGGTTGGTGGCATTGTCATGCTGGAGGGTTATGTCAGGATGAGCCTGCTTGAAGGGTACCACATGAGGGAGGAGGATGTCTTCCCTGTAACGCACAGAATTGAGATTGCTTGCAATGACAACAAGCTCAGTTCGATGATGCTGTGACACACCGCCCCAGACCATGACGGACCCTGCACCTCCAAATCGATCACGCTCCAGAGTAACGCTCATTCCTTCGCCGATAAACGCAAATCCGACCATCACCCCTGGTGAGACAAAACCGCGACTCGTCAGTGAAGAGAAGCTTTTGCCAGTCCTGTCTGATCCAGCGATGGTGGGTTTGTGCCCATAGGTTACGTTGTTGCCGGTGATGTCTGGTGAGGACCTGCCTTTACAACAGGCCTACAAGCTGTCAGTCCAGCCTCTCTCAGCCTATTGTGGACAGTCTGAGCACTGATGGAGGGATTGTGTGATCTGGTGTAACTTGGGCAATTGTTGTAGAAGCCATTCTATAGCTGTTTTGCAAGTGTGATGTTCGGATGTACCGATCCTGTGCAGGTGTTACACGTGGTCTGCCACTGCGAGGACGATCAGCTGTCCGTCCTGTGTCCCTGTAGCGCTGTCTTGGGCGTCTCACAGTACGGACATTGTGATTTATTGCCCTGGCCACATCTGGAGTCCTCATGTCTAAGGCACGTTCACACAGATGAGCAGGGACCCTGGGCATCTCTCTTTTTGTGTTTTTCCGTCTGTAGAAAGGCCTCTTTAGTGTCCTAAGTTTTCATAACTGTGACATTAATTGCCTACCATCTGTAATCTGTTAGTATCTTAAAGACCGTTCCACAGGTGCATGTTCATTAATTGTTTATGGTTCATTGAACATGCATGGGAAACAGTGTTTAAACCCTTTACAATGAAGATCTGTGAAGTTATTTGGATTTTTACGAATTATCTTTGAAAGACAAGGTGTGGAAAAAGGGACGTTTCTTTTTTTGCTGAGTTTATTTGACCCTATGCTCAATCTCCCTCTGCAGTAACGAGAGGTGCAGTGAAACTGGTCGATCTTGTGTAGTATAGGTTGTTATTGTAGATTGACAGTTATGTTTGTATCTTATGGCGGTTAAGGTTAGAATTGTGATTGAGCTGATCCAAGATCAGTATTTAGTTCTAGTTGAGGCTGTTTACGGTTCAGTGTGTGGGTTAATCGGAATACCAGTAAGGATCATGGTTACAGCGCCCCCATGGGGATCAGAGGAGAGGAGCAGCCCCTCAGGCTCCTGCTGCACCGTCTGTCAACTCCATACTGAGGAAGAAGGTACAGTACATTTGCTTCCCAAACGCCATACACAGGGGCACCGAGAGAGAGACTTTATTGGGTCAATATGAAAGTACTAACATCAGTGGATCAAAACAGTACTTCCTGGTAGTCCTTGGCGTGACATGACTTTCTATTGAAGGTCAGCTGTCTGTTTATCAATAGAGTATATACGAGGACTGCAGCCAGATGCCTTCAGGGGACATGTCAAACATGAGAGCGCGAGACAACAGAAACAGTCGGTGGGGTCAATACAGGAACCAGGAGAGGGAGCTGTGTACCTGTGGAAATGCAAAATGTCCTTCCTCCGTTGTTTCCATATTGTGCTTGTCAGTACAAACGGAGACCAGTCATAAGAGACAGATTCTACCTCATTAATCTTCTTACCGTACATACTAGGCATTTTAATTTCTCTCTTGGTTCTAAAGCATGTTAAACCTAATATAGAGCAATTTGACTTACATTTATTTATTTTATCCCTTCCTCCCTCAGAACTAGTCTTTACGGACTGTGGCACTATTAGAGATGAGTGGTTGGCTACTCCCCCTTGTGGTGGAATGTGACAGAAAGCTACTTTACCCCGACAGTCAACCAGAGACCTCCAGTATTTACATAGGTTCTCTGCAGTGCTACGCAGTGACGACACCCTGCTCAGATACAGCGGAGTGCCACTAAGCTAATGAATGCACTGAGCTGTTCTGTTAGTGGCAGACCCAGGATCAGTTTACCCTTTCCATAACCATAAGGGATGGCCGGACAGACTACAAATCTGACCTTAGATCAGTGCTTAGCAGCCATTTATACTGCCCTGTGCCAGCTAGCTGTTGAGGACTGAGGAAAGTTCTGGGATGTTCAGCTTCTGGCCTGTGGCTGTTCTGGCGCTTAAAAAAAACCAAACAATCTGGCTTAGAGTCTTAAAACAGCAAGGGCACCGTCTGACACACACACACAGTCTGAAGCTTAGCTATCCTCCACTGTGTGAATCTATGATCTGAGAAAAATGAGGCACCTTTTTTTTCAGTTTCTTTGTTTTAGATTTTGTTTCCCTCCCATCTCCTGTCCTCTCTCTCTCTCTGATACAGTTCTCCCTATACAGTTAGTTTTAGACTGTATGGTGCACTTTGATTGGTCGTGATAGTATGGGGCATGAAGGGTTAAGTTTAGTGGAGCAGCGGGTTAGAATGGGTCAAAGCATACCCCCACTGTGGGGTACACAGGTGTGTCAAACACACACACACACACACACACACGGTTGAATGGAGGCAGATTCGTATAGCTCCTAAATGAAGTCTGTGGATCTGTCTCATGATAACAGGTTCCCTCCAGATGTGTGTTTGTGTCTGCATGTTTGCACATCTGTTTTACTTACCTTGTTTACTGACCCCCTCTCTGTCTGTGTCACAGAGTGTCGGGAGGTGAGTTGTTTGACCGTATCGTGGAGAAGGGGTTCTACACAGAGAAAGATGCCAGTACTCTCATCAGACAGGTGCTAGACGCTGTCGACTACCTCCACAAGTTGGGCATCGTCCACAGAGACCTGAAGGTGACGGTGACACACACTCGCACACACTGAAACACACACACACACACAAAAACCCTGTCTACTCCCCCTTGCATCTTGACATGAGCGGATCACTTGTGTTTTATGGGCCGTGATTCATTGCGGTGGTGAGGTGCAGCTTGCGTTTGTGATTTGGGCCGCTCAGAGGGTCACAACACGCAGTGGCTTCTGTGAAATATAGCGGATTCCACTGAGAGAGAGGAGTACGGTCATACGGCCTCATAAAACAGACGGCAACATAACTGTACTGTGTTGAAGGGTTATAGACTGTAGAAAGAGGAGGAAGGGAAGCGCTACTAAGGTACACAACAGTACATTTTGGTAGATAGAAGGTGCTCTTTGGTAAACGGGGTAAATTGGTCATCAAAAAGGAAGGAGGGCCTCCCGGGTGGCGCAGTGGTTAAGGGCGCTGTATTGCAGTGCCAGCTGTGCCACCAGAGACACTGGGTTCGCGCCCAGGCTCTGTCGTAACCGGCCGCGACCGGGAGGTCCGTGGGGCGACGCACAATTGGCCTAGCGTCGTCCCGGTTAGGGAGGGTTTGGCCGGTAGGGATATCCTTGTCTCATCGCGCACCAGCGACTCCTGTGGTGGGCCGGGCGCAGTGCGCGCCAACCAAGGTTGCCAGGTGCACAGTGTTTCCTCCGACACATTGGTGCGGCTGGCTTCCGGGTTGGATGCGCGCTGTGTAAAGAAGCAGTGCGGCGTGGTTGGGTTGTGTATCGGAGGACGCATGACTTTCAACCTTCGTCTCTCCCGAGCCCGTACGGGAGTTGTAGCGATGAGACAAGATAGTAGCTACTAAACAATTGGATACCACGAAATTGGGGAGAAAACGGGGTAAAAATTCAACAAACAAAAAAAAGAAATGAGGACCAAGGCACCAAGGCACTCTTCATTTAATGAATTAAAATGGCTTTATTAGTATGGCATTTTCAATAGAAACAAAGTTTTTTTTTAAATGACGAGTTTCGGCTGCATGGCCTTCGTCAGGGAGTAGTATTGAACATGCTATACTAATAAAGCCATTTTAATTAATTATATGAAGAGTGCCTTGGTCCTCATTTCTTTTTGGTTATAGACTGTGTTGAAGGGTTATAGACTGTGTTGAAGGGTTATAGACTGCCTTTGACAAATGATTACGGTTGTATATCTACAGTACGTTCAGGGTAAGTAGAGAGCCAAGGATGGGAGAGCTCCGTTTGTGGTTAACACGATCCCTCTCTATCTCGCTCTCTCCCTCTGTCCGCTCTCTCCCTCTGTCCCCTCTGTCCGCTCTCTCCCTCTGTCCCCTCTGTCCGCTCTCTCCCTCTGTCCCCTCTGTCCGCTCTCTCCCTCTGTCCCCTCTGTCCCTCTGTCCGCTCTCTCCCTCTGTCCCTCTGTCCGCTCTCTCCCGCTGTCCCCTCTGTCCCTCTGTCCCCTCTCTCCCTCTGTCCCCTCTCTCCCTCTGTCCCCTCTCTCCCTCTGTCCCCTCTCTCCCTCTGTCCGCTCTCTCCCTATGTCCCCTCTGTCCGCTCTCTCCCTCTGTCCGCTCTCTCCCTCTGTCCGCTCTCTCCCTATGTCCCCTCTGTCCGCTCTCTCCCTCTGTCCGCTCTCTCCCTCTGTCCGCTCTCTCCCTCTGTCCGCTCTCTCCCTCTGTCCGCTCTCTCCCTCTGTCCGCTCTCTCCCTCTGTCCCCTCTGTCCGCTCTCTCCCTCTGTCCCCTCTCTCCCTCTGTCCCCTCTCTCCCTCTGTCCCCTCTCTCCCTCTGTCCCCTCTCTCCCTCTGTCCGCTCTCTCCCTCTGTCCGCTCTCTCCCTCTGTCCGCTCTCTCCCTCTGTCCGCTCTCTCCCTCTGTCCGCTCTCTCCCTCTGTCCGCTCTCTCCCTCTGTCCTCTGTCCCCTCTCTCCCTCTGTCCCCTCTCTCCCTCTGTCCCCTTTCTCCCTCTGTCCCCTCTCTCCCTCTGTCCCCTCTCTCCTCTGTCCGCTCTCTCCCTCTGTCCGCTCTCTCCCTCTGTCCGCTCTCTCCCTCTGTCCGCTCTCTCCCTCTGTCCGCTCTCTCCCTCTGTCCGCTCTCTCCCTCTGTCCGCTCTCTCCCTCTGTCCGCTCTCCCCCTCTGTCCGCTCTCTCCCTCTGTCCCCTCTGTCCGCTCTCTCCCTCTGTCCGCTCTCTCCCGCTCTCTCCCTCTGTCCGCTCTCTCCCTCTGTCCGCTCTCTCCCTCTGTCCCCTCTCTCCCTCTGTCCTCTCTCTCCAGCCAGAGAACCTGCTGTATTTTAACCCCCAGGACGAGTCTAAGATCATGATCAGTGACTTTGGTCTGTCCAAGATGGAGGGCAGTGGGGATGTCATGTCGACCGCGTGCGGAACGCCGGGATATGTGGGTAAGAAGAGATGCCCCACCACCCCATAACCTTAAATGTCCTTACTTAGAAGTTAATGCCACTTGTTAATATACTGTCAGCTACTGAAATGTTAATACTGGAAGCAAGTCTTTTTGGAGTGTTAGGCTACCGTCCTTTCCAAAGTCGTATGCTACATTGTCTAAGTGCTCACTCTCACTGAGTGTGATGCCATCACTGTGCTTTACATAAATGACACACTGCATAATACAGTATACTGTAGGTGAAATCCCACTGCTTTAATTATGTGTGTGCAATGGGGGAGGGCGCATCTGTGTGCAGCTCACACACACAGACATCCTGCCTCTGGAGTAAGAAGGTCTTATCACACGCTGACAGACCCTGCCCCCAGTCGCCTGCTTTCCCCTTTTTAGCAGAGCGACTGAGTCAGACGGCCAACATGGCGGGGCGCTCTACTGCAGTTCACTACGCGCTAGAGGGCTGTCAACTCTGTGCCACACATGGGGATTTATATACTGTAGCCCTGGCTGTGTGTGTGTGTGTGTCAACTCTGTGCCACACATGGGGATTTATATACTGTAGCCCTGGCACTGTTTTTGCATGTGTGTGTCTGAGTGTTAGTTTGTGTGTGTGTGCTTTTTCATCTCGTCAGAGTGTGTGAGAGACACAGATGTTTACATTATTTCCATGACAGAACCTTTCACATTGACGTGTAGGACGGTGCCTCTGGTAGTCAGGCACTCTGAAGACTCATCACATTGACGTGTAGGACGGTGCCTCTGGTAGTCAGGCACTCTGAAGACTCATCATGTTGACGTCTTATCTGCCGGCTCCTGTCCACGCCCCTACATCCACATGCAAGTTAGTTAGCAGACACTTGTTTAAGTTTATCCATCGGGAACTATAGTCGGTGTACTGTAGGTCAGCTAAACAACACCTTACTAGTTAACCTCCCTGGGATATGTGGGACGGTAGCGTCACACTTGGCCAAAAGCCAGAGAAAATGCAGAGCGCCAAATTCAAATGAATTCCTATAAAAATCTAACTTTCATGAAATCACACATTTAAGATACCAAATTAAAGCTACACGTGTTGTGAATCCAGCCAACATGTCAGATTTCAAAAAGGCTTTTCGGCGAAAGCAAATGATGCTATTATCTGAGGATAGCACCTTCATGAACAAAATAGAGAAAACATATTTCAACCCTGCAGGCGCAACACAAAACACAGAAATAAAAATATAAATCATGCCTTACCTTTGCCGAGCGTCTTCTGTTGGCTCCAATATGTCCCATAAACATCACAAATGGTCCTTTTTGTTTGATTAATTCCGTCCATATATATCCAAAATGTCCATTTTTATTTGGCGCGTTTGATCCAGAAAAACACAGATTCCAACTTGCGCAACGTGACTACAAAATATCTCAAAAGTTACCTGTAAACTTTGCCAAAACATTTCAAACTACTTTTGTAATACAACTTTAGGTATTTTTTAAAGTAAATAATCAATCAATTGAAGACTGGATGATCTGTGTTCAATACAGGAAGAAAACAAACTGAAGCATGCTTTCTGGTCATGCGCCTCTATCAAACAGTACACATGAAGTGACCCTCGTTCAAGATGGCCGTACTTCTTCATTACACAAAGGAATAACCTCAACCAATTTCTAAAGACTGGTGACATCCAGTGGAAGCGGTAGGAACTGCAAGCAAGTCCCTTAGAAATCTGGATTCCCAATGAAAACCCATTGAAAAGAGTGACCTCAAAAACAAACAAAAAAACATCTGAATGGTTTGTCCTCGGGGTTTCGCCTGCTACATAAGTTCTGTTAAACTCAGACATGATTCAAACAGTTTTAGAAACTTCAGAGTGTTTTCTATCCACATCTACTAATAATATGCATATCTTATCTTCTGGGGATGAGTAGCTTTTCATACAAAATTACAAATGCTGCCCCCTATCCTAGAGAAGTTAATGACATTGGAAGTGTCTCATCCTTCCTCCTCTATCCCACAATCTCTTCAGATGAGGCCACTGCAGTTTTTGTCCCTCCATCCCTCCCTCCCCATCTGCTGTAGGGCTTTTCTAAAAGGCTGCAGTGTGACGGTTGCTGCATTAGAAATGCTGCTAAATATAGCAGGTACTGGATGATGGCATTGAGAAGCCTGCATTCCTGAGGTATGAATAGCCCAGGGTTAGCGCCTGGCTGAATTAAGACCAGACTCTGTGGTTTGGACAGGCCCACCGTCAGAGAGCGGACACACGCATACACATACTGTGTACAAACAAACACACACACATACACACACGTCGGCCATATTGTTACAGGAGATACGCAACACACGCTCAGCCCAGCACAAGTGAAGAAAGTATAACATTTGAGCCTCTGTGTGCACACACAGTGTCTGACTGTCTGTGGGTGTGCGTGTTTCCTGTGATCTGTATTTACCTCAGTCTTCAATATTGTTCTGTTTGTCGACCGTTGTTTGGGTGAGCTCAGTTCTATTTTGGCTGGGCTGTTATCATTGATGAGTCTGGACAGGCTTCTCTCAGTCTCGATAATCGCCCGTGGGGGGGGGGGGGGGGGCACGACCTCTGATAGGATGAGCTCCAGCTCTGGGCTTGACAGCAGGGTAATCCAGGGGGGAGAACACGTCTCTGTGTCCGTCTCTCCATCTCTGACTGTCTCCAGTTATGTCATCAACGTCTCATCCCCCTCTCTCTACATCTCTCCCTTCGTCTCTCTCTCCTTTTTCTCTCTCTCAGCTCCAGAGGTTCTTGCTCAGAAGCCCTACAGTAAGGCAGTGGACTGCTGGTCCATCGGAGTCATTGCATACATCCTGTAAGTTTCTATAGTCAATTGTACAACTCCTACAGACATGCTATGTGTTCCCATACCCAGTCAATGCCATGAGGGCAGAATTCACAGCTTTATATTGCGGGCCTTGGTTTGGATCCTTCTAGAGTGCAGCTGCATTTCACAAGTTCGCACACACGTTTGACTTTTTTTTTATTTCACCTTTATTTAACCAGGTAGGCTAGTTGAGAACACCTTTATTTAACCAGGTAGGCTAGTTGAGAACACCTTTATTTAACCAGGTAGGCTAGTTGAGAACAAGTTCTTATTTGCAACTGCGACCTGGCCAAGATAAAGCATAGCAGTGTGAGCAGACAACACAGAGTTACACATGGAGTAAACAATTAACAAGTCAATAACACAGTAGAAAAAAAAGGGGAGTCTATATACATTGTGTGCAAAAGGCATGAGGAGGTAGGCGAATAATTACAATTTTGCAGATTAACACTGGAGTGATAAATGATCAGATGGTCATGTACAGGTAGAGATATTGGTGTGCAAAAGAGCAGAAAAGTAAATAAATAAAAACAGTATGGGGATGAGGTAGGTGAAAAAGGGTGGGCTATTTACCAATAGACTATGTACAGCTGCAGCGATCGGTTAGCTGCTCAGATAGCAGATGTTTGAAGTTGGTGAGGGAGATAAAAGTCTCCAACTTCAGCGATTTTTTGCAATTCGTTCCAGTCACAGGCAGCAGAGTACTGGAACGAAAGGCGGCCAAATGAGGTGTTGGCTTTAGGGATGATCAGTGAGATACACCTGCTGGAGCGCGTGCTACGGATGGGTGTTGCCATCGTGACCAGTGAACTGAGATAAGGCGGAGCTTTACCTAGCATGGACTTGTATATGACCTGGAGCCAGTGGGTCTGGCGACGAATATGTAGCGAGGGCCAGCCGACTAGAGCATACAAGTCGCAGTGGTGGGTGGTATAAGGTGCTTTAGTGACAAAACGAATGGCACTGTGATAAACTGCATCCAGTTTGCTGAGTAGAGTGTTGGAAGCAATTTTGTAGATGACATCGCCAAAGTCGAGGATCGGTAGGATAGTCAGTTTTACTAGGGTAAGTTTGGCGGCGTGAGTGAAGGAGGCTTTGTTGCGGAATAGAAAGCCGACTCTTGATTTGATTTTCGATTGGAGATGTTTGATATGAGTCTGGAAGGAGAGTTTACAGTCTAGCCAGACACCTAGGTACTTATAGATGTCCACATATTCAAGGTCGGAACCATCCAGGGTGGTGATGCTGGTCAGACTTATTGTGCGTGTGTGTTTGTCTGTGTGCGTGGATGATTGTGTGTTTTGTAATGGAGAATGACACAACATCATGCCTCTCTCTATTCCTTTCATCAGAGCCAGATGTTGGTCTGCTACACTCTGCTCAGTCACCATGTATGGACATAGTGCTTCTGAGGAGAAAAAACAGACTTTTCAACATGTCTCTCTTTTTTGTTTTTCACCCCTCTGTCTGTGTGTGGACTAGTCAGAGGGCAGATTTAGCTCTGTGTGTGTTCCAGCTCTCGCTGACTGAGTTCCGTGTGTGTGTGTGTTAGGGGTTAGAGTTCAGGGTTAGGGACAGGGAGAATAGGGGTTAGGGGCGGGGTGAATAGGGGTTAGGGGCGGGGTGAATAGGAGTTAGGGGCGGGGTGAATAGGGGTTAGAGTTTATCGTAAGGGACAGGGTGAATAGGGGTTAGAGTTTATCGTTAGGGACAGGGTGAATAGGGGTTAGAGTTTATCGTTAGGGACAGGGTGAATAGGGGTTAGAGTTTATCGTTAGGGACAGGGTGAATAGGGGTTAGAGTTTATCGTTAGGGACAGGGTGAATAGGGGTTAGAGTTTATCGTTAGAGACAGGGTGAATAGGGGTTAGAGTTTATCGTTAGGGACAGGGTGAATAGGGGTTAGAGTTTATCGTTAGGGACAGGGTGAATAGGGGCAATGGAACAATAAAGGCTGTGAGAACGATTGAAAGGTGTGAGTTACCTCGGTCGTTAGAGCATCAGGGCAAATCTTCCTCATCCGCTGAAAACGTTCCTCATTTTTGCTCCCCTCTCCCTTTCTGTGTTGTTCTTGGCTCTCGATGGTTTGTCGCTCTGTGATGTGCAAAGCAGGCTCTGCCCTCTGGTTCTATCTCTCACCCTTCTCCTCTTCCCTTGTTCTTTCTCCCGTCTCAATAGCTCAGACATCCTTCTGTTCTTCTCTATTTTCACCTGTTTATCCATCTCTGTCGGTTTATTGATGTAGTTGTTATGTAACTCTCCATGCTTACACAGCTTTGGATATAAGGATTACTAGGTGTCACTGGGTCATTAGAGGTGTGTGTGTGTGTGTGTGTGTGTGTGTGTGTGTGTGTGTGTGTGTGTGTGTGTGTGTGTGTGTGTGTGTGTGTGTGTGTGTGTGTGTGTGTGTGTGTGCTCCTGTCACCTCTACTGTACACATGTGAGGGAGGATAAATAAATGTCTGAGAAACCGCGTTCACACAGTCAGTCAGTCCAGCTGGAGGATTAAACTGTCAATGTTTGTATGTTCAATAAGTAGTCCTCAAACATCCTTGTGAATAGCCTAGGCAATATTACATTAGACCAAATATGTGTTTAGAGTTCAAGTAAATAGATTCAATCCAAGAATATCCAGTTGTGGATGGTAGTTTTGGGTTGAGGCCCGATGTTGGACCCCTTGATGTTTCCTCAGTGAGTTCCCAGTGGTCAGTGAGCTACTCCCGTCTTGTCATTTAGCCATTAGCACAGGCCTCGGAACTCGTTAGCCGATTTCCGAGCTCCTCCACACAATCCGGCTCGGCATGCCTGGTTGGGTCTCTCCTCAGGTGTGACGAGATCGCATCAGGTAATCAGGTGGAATAATCGCTCCGGCTCCTGCGGAGGAATGGCGCGCAAGTCTTTAACCAAATGTGAAAGCACAAAAACAGAAAGCTCATTGCGGCCACAACAGGCAGAACAGCTTCTCGATGGAGAAAGGCATTTTAATGAGGTTCGATCATAATGGCGGCTAATGTTTACTATGGAAATCGTTTTGCCACAAGAAGTTCAATTAGTCCAGGATGAGGTTAGGAGAGCAGACAGAGAAAAGGTTTCGGATACATTACATTCACCTTGTCAGTTTGTTATCAATTGAATAGTTGTTCCAGCATTTGTCTCATTCGTCATCATGTTATTCTATTATCATCTTGAAAGGAAACGATTCCCTGAAGTAGGAAGTGAATGCATGTTAACTTTTTTTTTTTATGAGCTCACTTCCTGTCTGTGTCTGCAGGTTGTGTGGCTATCCTCCATTCTACGATGAGAATGACTCCAAGCTCTTTGAGCAGATCCTCAAAGCAGACTACGAGTTTGACGCGCCATACTGGGATGACATATCTGATTCAGGTAAGCTGTATGTGTCTAATGGAGTGAGTGATCCCCTTCAGACAGAGCTCTTCTTCCTCCCGTCTGGCAAATATGGACACCACACCACCATAGCTACTTTCTCTATGCTGTGACGTCGTCCTCTTGGAATTTGTGTGTGTTTTTAAGAGGTCATCACAGACCTGATCTGAGAACCCTATATTCTCCAGTTTGGCACCAGTCTAACCAGTAAACCATGAAACAACAGTAGTTATTACAGGAAGAGAGCGGAGGCTTCGTCCAGGTGTTCGGTACACTGGCCAGGGAGTGTGGGAAACCATGTGCCTTGAACTGTGGACTGTTTGTGTATGTTGTGATGAGTGTGAGCTACTGTTCCCTCGTGGGTTTTCACAGCCAAAGACTTTATCGGCAGTCTGATGGAGAAAGACCCGGCGAAGCGTTTCACCTGTGACCAGGCCCTCAGACACCCATGGTGAGAGACAACACACACCGATCATAAACGTGCTCGCTCGCTCGCTCGCACACACACACACACACACACACACACACACACACACACTCATGTGGGTATTATGGGATGTTAAAGTGTCTGTGTGTGTGTGTGTGTGTGTGTGTTCAGGATCGCTGGGGACACGGCCCTCTGCAAGAACATCCACGAGTCTGTGAGCAGGCAGATCAGGAAAAACTTTGCCAAGAGCAAATGGAGGGTACGTTTGAATGTATGGTAATAAGAGTGTCATTCAAGTGTCCGAGTGTGTCTGAATGATTGCTTATTTAATGTAGTGTTTATAAATCATACACTGGTCTCTTCCTCTCTCTCTTTCCTCCCTCTCTCTCCTCTCTCTCTCTTCCTCTCTCTCTCTTTCCTCTCTTTCTCCCTCTCTCTCTTTCCTCTCTCTCTTCCTCCCTCTCTCTCTTCCTCTCTCTCTTTCTCCCTCTCTCTCTTCTTCTCTTGCCCTCTTTTCTTCTCTCGCTCTTCTCTTCCCCTCTCTCCCCCTCTCTTCCCCTCTCTTCCCCTCTCTCTCTCTCTCCCTCTCCAGCAAGCCTTCAATGCCACTGCAGTGGTGCGACACATGAGGAGACTGCAGTTGAGCAGCAGTATGGGCCAGAGCATGGACAGCTCTCACCCTCACCCTCCTAACAGCCGGGCCGCACAGATGCAGAACCAACGGAACCAGGCCAACCAGAACCAGGCCAACCAGACTCCCAACCAGACCCCTAGCCAGAGCTCTACTCAACCCTCTCTGAGTCCAAGCCAGACTCGGAGCCAGAACCCTAATGCAGCCATTATGAAGAGCTTTTCTGTGGACTCACCTCACAAGGACTGTAAGTGGATATGTATTCATCCACACAAACACACAATCCATGAACTAGTAAACACCAACTACCAGTTTGTTAGTTCTGACTGTGTGTTCATAGCCTCTGTTCTCCCCCCAGGTGCCCCAGCCACTCCCACCCCCTGCAGCCTGGCGTCTGCAGCCTCCTCTGTCCCCTCCGGGGGGGCGGAGCTTGCCCGGCCCCACCCATCCACTGTTGCCACGGTACTAACAGAGACTAAGTGACGCCAGGTCCCGCGGGGGACCAGCTGGGAGGCTACGGCGCTGTGAGAGAGAGAGAGGGGTGAAAACCGCACCCTCCCCTTCCTTACCGTGCCCCTACTACCCCCACCCAGCCTGCCCCCCGCCCTGCCCCTCCCCCACGCTGCATCTGGGAGGACTGGGAGAGCAGAGGACTCTAAACCCATTGCACCAATCACAACACGCCATACTCACCTTGGACACGCCCATTGTGTCGACTCTGTGGACCCACACCCACTCCGAGAGCATTATTAATTGGTTTACCTTTTGAGTGTTTGTTTCTGTCCGAAACCATGATGAGTGAAGTGGGTGTGTTTTCAGAAGCTGCCGTCGGATTGGGCGTTGTCTACGTCCGTCAAACTCAATTTCCCTGTAGTTTTTCCGGCATCTTCTAGAAGGTCCTACTTGTGAGTTTTTAAATTCTGTTTATTTTCTTGTATTCACCCTCTGGGTTAACAGTTACCAACTGGATCATTTTTCATTTGTGTTTTCTTGCGCTTTTCCCCCCATGTTTATGTTCCCGTGTTTAAGACGTGCTTTAAAAGTACCATAAGACTGTTGAGTGACGTTTCATGAGTAAAGCGCTTTATCTATTTGCACGTTGAGGTTTGGACGCGGTTTCAGACCTAGATAATGTGTGTACAGCTACCAAGACTCTTCATCTACGTGAATTTATCAGACAGAGAATGGAGATTGTAAACTGTTTTAAAATACCCAACATGGGGTCAGAGCATTGTACAACTTATTTGTTAAGGGAAACATGCACTATGTTTAATTATTGTCTTACTTTATAAGACTTTTATAAAGACCACCCTATATGGGACGCATATACAGTATATTATAAAACACACTGCAGGTTTGGGATGGAGTTGTGGAGAGTGCTGGACAGGGAGGCCCCCTGTTAAAGTTTTAACCATCACCTGTTAGTTACCTGTGGGGTTTCCCATCCTAAAGATCATGGGCTACAGGTGGGAAACCAGGCACTTCCAAATGTGCCTCAGAAAAAGCCCATGAAAAAGAGCAGCCATCTCTGTAGTGTCGTGTAAGCATGGGGAAACCCTGACCTACTGTATCAGTTCCCCAGGTTCCAAGACGGTGGAGCTGTTGTCTCTACCCCCATCCCTTTTACAAAGCCATGACCTCACCACAAGAGCCATCATTGTGATGACATCCTCAACCGGCACCCAGTACACAAGTTCTCAGGGATTTGGACTGGGCGCCGTGGTGACCCTTGTTGCTGTAGAAAACGGTTGATTTGTCTACACAGTTAAATGCAAGTCCAACGATCCCTTTATGTCATTGTAATGTCTAGCCAAAGCACTGTTGAAACAGAGAATATGTGGACACTGATTATACCTGATTAAACACTGATGGTTAGCTATGAGCTAGACCTACGACCCTGGCCGATCCCCACTGAGAAATGGATTGTTTTTAAACGAAGGACTGAACTCTGATAATCTGGAGAAAGATGACAGAAGACCAGATGTTTTCTATTTCTCTCCCCCTTGCCTTCTCCTTTTCTCTCTGTCCCACCCCTCCCCTCCCTCCTTCTCTTTTTCTCTCTGTCCCACCCCTCCCCTCCCTCCCTCTCCTTTTCTCTCTGTCCCACCCCTCCCCTCCCTCCCTCTCTTTTTCTTTCTAGTTTCTTTAAGACCAGTTCACTGTAGAAGTTTCACCCAACACTGGGACTGTTACGCTCACGACACCAGGGTCCCCTAACCAGACTATGGCCAGACACAGCCCTGCATATAGCCTACATATAGAGGTCAAAGTGCAGTATTATTATCTGGCTTCGTGGTGCTGGGTCAACCATTATTAAGTGTGAGGTCATCGACTGGATTATTTTAGGGGGTGGGTGGGCTTTACTTTAGGGCTCCGTTTTTGTTAATTAATTTATTTTAATCGAGGCAAGCATGTATTGTTTTCTGATATGAATGGATATATTTGTTGGAAACGTCTTGTGAATATGAATGCTAATTTGTAAGATAACCTATGCGAATGTTGTGCAGTGCGGGCGTGTGTGTGTTTGTGTGTGGGGGGTTGATTTGTATTCTCTTTGGAATGTTTAATGTGTTTTAAATTAGCTACAGCCCCCCACACCTCCATCCCGCACCACACCAAGCTTTGATACCACGATATTCAGAGCATACCGTACTGAACACTCAGTAACTGCCATCTATGGCGTTACCATGGAGACGACGCCATCAATATTCTAAACAATATCCGACTAAAGAAAATACAAATAAAACCATTTTAAATTTAAAAGCAAACTCAGGCTTTAGTTTGCAATGTGTATAAACGTTGAAGCTTTGACTGATACGACATCCACTGTTATGGAGCTGTGCGGTTTTTACACGTATCTGACTAAGTCATCGGTCATCCACTTTACCCCCTTGCTCACTGACACTACGGCAACAGGCGCCCCAACACACCTAAACACATGCCCATGATCAGCTGTCATGAGAGAGAAAAAAATCCCACAATGCATCGCAACGCTTTTTTCTGAAGATGAAATGCAAAGCATGTTGAAAAGTGCTTAAAGAAATCCAACTCCACAAGTGTTTGCATCAACTTTTATATGCCATTGTATGATGTGAGTATCTGTATCTAAAGAAGCAGATCAATGTGTCCATAGAGAGCAGAGTATTGTTGGGGACCACTGCATCTTCCTGTGAGGTCCAGAGCCCGGGGAATGGGCCATATTTACGCTGCATGTGACCAAAACAAACCTCCATCTTGTGTGGCGGTCTCTCACTAACGACTCCTGGTAGATGTTCCCCTTAACCACAGATCTAGGATCAGAAAACTCTCCCTCAATCTAAAGCTTAACCATTAGATACTAACTCAAACATAAATCTCAGATCAGAATATCCTCCCTCAATCTGAACCCTAACTAATAGATATACTAACAACCATAGATCTAGGATCAGCATATCCTCCTTTGATCTGAACCTAAACCATTAGGGGGAAGAAAAAATATCTGCCCTTGTGTCAGTGGTAAGGGGCAACTTTCTTCCTACTTCGTTAAGCAGACACCACCTTCCATTTTGTGTGGCAGAGTGAGTTGCCCTGCCACTCTTACTGTGCTGTGATGACCTTCTGTTATGGGGCTTGTATATCCGATGCCTTCGACAATCATGTGCACATATCAGTTACCATGACGACGACAGAGGCCAGAATGACTGATTTAGTTTTTTTCTCTCCTGAAATAAATCCTGAACAATCATAAAGCAACCGTCTCCGTGTGTCTGTGTGCAGGGATTACTACACTTTAAGCCATTCAAAGTTTGTTTTTGCACTTAGATTGATTTCCACTTCTAATTGGCTTGTTTGTTGACCCCTGACCTTTTTTGCCTTGACGACCAGAGAAAGATTAGAAAGGAGTCGTGTCCCTCCATAACCCTTCCATACACACAACCCCTGACTTCAGACACACCACAGATGCTCAACAGACAGACATTTGACAGACATCTAGCAGATTCACAGATGTTACTCTCACAGACCCACTTCAGGTCCAGCTATGACCCTGGGTCTGAGTGAATGTGAAGACACATTGATCTACATGCTCACAAAACAATTGCCTCAGGCATCAATGTTGTGTTTTCCCAATACACTTTATTTCTAATTGTATAGCAAATGACTGTTAATTCACTAATATAGTTAGAACGAGCCACTTATCGCCAAGTGTGATTGGACTTAATTGGTGAAAGTGGTCTGAGATTGCCCTGTAGTTCTTCTGGAACTGGGGGCCAATTCAAACTGCAGCCACATTACGCACCTCTCACTCCCAGCACGTCAGCCTCTCTCCTCTCACAGTTATTGACCTTTGAACCCGTACAATGGATCTGGACTCTGAGTCGTGTGCAAATTCCAACCCATTCGTCTTGTTTACATTGTCGCCCCCCCCTCTCCTCTCTGCGTCTGTCTTTTTGCTCTCCTGGTCAGAGGAATGCAAAGAGAAGCTCAGGGAGATCATTCTCTCATAGACGTTAACAAACTCAAAGCAACACACACACTTAGACACACGCACAATATGACATTCTCAAAGCGAGTTGAGCAAGTGTGGGTGGGGGGGGCCTGCTGTTGTTGGACCAGAGGTTATGGTGCGTGTGAGTGGTGCGGGGGGGATAGTTGAGAGGTTTTGGGTTCCCTTATCTTTTTGCCTTTTAAAGTGTTTCCCTCTCTCCCCTCTGTGCCCAGATACACAGTCCCTCATCCCTCCCACTCTCTCCTATTTAGGCTCCATAGGTGGCCTACAATCGATGGGATATACTGAAATGGCAACCAGAACGATCTTTCTCTCCTTCCTCGTTCTCCCCCTTTTCCTACTCCATCATCACATCTTCCTTGTCTTGCTTTTCCCCCTCATCGTTTTCCTCATTCTTCTCTGTCCCGTTCCTCCTCTCTAGCTTCTAGAAAATGTCAGGCAGCGTGTCCATCTGATTAACTGGAGATGGATCTGAGCTGGTATGTTGGGGATTTTCTCAGGGCCAATCCAGAGACTGATAGAGCGTCTCCCTCTCTCCTGCCCAGAAAAGCACACAAGCACATTCCGTTCTGCTCTGTGTCCCTAGCGTAGACTGACCGACTATAGAAGAGTGGAGGATGTGTGTGTGTGTTGTCCCCTACAGTTACAGGTATTTGTTTTCCTGTGCTCATAGACCCAGATGAAGATTGAGGCTGTAGGGGTCTTCGTGATGAGGTTCAAGTCTTAGGACATGAACTCCAGCAAAAGGGGAGGGCAGTGAAGACTGTGTGTGTCTGTCTCTGTGGGGGTGGCACATCTGGTTTTATCCCGCAGTGCCTGGAGGAGAGAGGGAAACCCATTGAGCCCGTAACAGCAACCCACAACTCTCTTTCATCCTCCACTCTTTTCTTTACCTCTTTTTTTATACCAATAATGGAATTTCAGTTTGTTTAGTTTGTTTGGCCAAAAACAACAGATTGTGTAATCTGGAAATAAAACACCCAAGCGTTAGTAACCATGATTAGAGTTTATATGCAGCTTCAGTAATACATTCATATATAATGATCCCAATGCCTCATGGACATTCTCTTTGGTGGTGTTGACACGAGGACAGCAACAGACAACACATGGAACAAATGCCCACAGACACACCTACCAGAAAGTAACCTCACTTTCTTCATTCACTCTAGTCATTCACTCATCATATACTCACTCTAAATTCATGTCATCTGTCTAGCCATCAGCTGTATGACAGTGCTGTGTATTAATAGGAGCTATACACTATCTCTCTCCCTCTCATTCTCTCGAGTCATTCACTAATACAAATTGGACAAAATTGCTATTCAAGGGCTACTGGATGCCCTCTCTATGTAATGTGTGTAGGAACTACAGTATATATGGCACTAAATGAGTATTGAGTGTGTGCCTGTGAACAACAGGAATTAGAGAGACTGCCCAGCAGTCTTTAACAACATCCAGTCCAGAGACTAAAGCGGTGTGTGTGGCGTGCGGTGTAACACAGTCTCCTGGTATCTGCTGGGAGTAGCCTCCTGTGTGATAGTATTGAGGTGGTGCCCAGCCCGTCTCTCCGCTGACCTCAGCCTCTCCTCCAGCCCTTGCCTCTCCTGCTCCACCCGGCGCTGGCTCTTCCTGGCATTCCGGAGGGAGCGCTTCACCTTCCGGACGCGCTCCTTCAGCTGCCTGTTCCTCCTCTCCAGCTGGCCCAGGCGCTCCTGCTGCTTCCTGCTCTTCTCCTCCTCCTCGAACAGAGCCCCCTGCACCGAGGAGCACAAGAGCTGGAGGGGATGGGGAGGGAGGAGGAAGAGCGAGAAAGAGGTGTGGAGAGAGAGAGAGAAATTAAATCAACATTGGATGGAAATATCTATTAGCAGAAGTGTCATTCACCTAATAATTTTAAAGGGGGTGCACTATCTGGTGAACTTTTTAATGTACAACTCGATGATACTTGTGTCCCGCCATTTTCAAAGGGCATGACACTTAATTTGTGAAATCAATGTCTGAATATGTATTTGAGCATAGTGCAACAGGGAGGTTGACCTGAGGGTCTTCTGTAAACATGGGTACGAATACAGCATGCCAGTAAGTATGTTGTCTGTTGGCATCAGGAGGAGAGCGTGAGAGCCCCAGTGACAACATCTTCCCATCAATGTGTGTTCCTTTGGTTCGTTTATCTCCACCGCCTTAGTTACTTCTCCTTGGCTGGTGCCTTTCTTCTCCTAAGGGTTTCTGACAGACCTGACGCTCTGTGTGTGTGTGCATGCGTGTGTGTGCGTGTTACATGCTCAGGCTTGATGAACACAGGGGTTGTGAGCGAGACCACAGGGAGTAGGGGCCCTGACTCTTTAAGGGCTCTAAGACCCACTTATCATGAGTTTGGGTGGAAGAAGCTCTGAGGAACAGTACTGTAGCTAGTCCAGCTAGTCCCGCCCCCTCCAATGAGTCAAGGTGCAATGTAGCCTCTGTGGAATATAGTACCCCATCATATCTCCCGGAGTTATGGCGGTTCTGAGGGGCCATCATTTTCCAGCTCATTGGAGGGGGCGAGACCTCTCTGTGGGGTTTCCCCTCCTAATGCTACGTTAGGCTTCAGGTCGGCATTGCGGAGGGCCCCGGGCCCCTAATATATCCCCAGATGGTTGCGTTGACATGTGTTTTTGTCCAATGGCTAGCTCTCAAAACACTCTTCCTAACGAGCATCCCATCTCCCTTTAATAAACAAAAGTGGTATCTGGGAGGATAAACATGATAGTTCAAATAATTTTGCTCTATGCTGTAACTCCTAAAGTCCAGTACTAGAGTCCTGACTGTTAAATGTGCGGACAGTGTGCACTCCAAAAAATGTTGGGTTGTTTGGATGACCCAACTGTTGGGTTGCAGGTATTGGGTCACTTAGTTGGGTTGTTTTCTATAAAAAAATAGCAAGGTTGTTGATGTTGGGTTATTGAGATATGACCCACCAGGTCAGATCAGAACACTGGAGGCGTGGCTTAGTAGCGGCGTAGCTTTCAGGAAGTTGTTTTTGGCCACCTGTGAGGGTAACTGTAATTCCAGTTCATCTGTTGTATTGTCATGACATGTTATGGTTGAATACTGACACTTTTGTAACTTTAATGACACTTACACAAGTGTGAGTTATATATTTGGATAGTTACCACTTTGTTACAATATGTAAATAATAATGTTATTAATTGTATATTAGAATGTAATGTGCAAAAATATTCAAGAAACATTGAAATGTGCAGTGTACAAACTTAACATGATGAACTGTAATGACATTCCCTCTCACGGGTGGCCCAAAAAAGAACCCTGAAATACACACCCCTAATAGGCCACACCTCCTGAAAAGAATCATTGAATTACATAAAAACATTACCCAGCATAAATCTGAATAAAAACCCAACTGATGGTTAAATTAACCCATGTTTGGGTAATCCAAACAACCCAACAGGTTGGGTTATTCACACCCCCCAACTGGCTGGGTAAAGATAACCCAGCATATGTTCAATATTTACCCAGCGCTGGGTTACCAAATAATCAAAATTGGGTTGTTTTTAAACACAGTGTAGTGATAGTTTACCTCAGAAAAACTAAACCACCCAATCAAAGTTCCCTCACATTTTCTGGGGGCACTGAGCAAATTTTAGGTTTTGTGAGTGGAAACTTGAACTGAGTTAGTGGAAACTTGACATTTTTTGCAACTTCCGCCACGCATCTAACGTGAACATTGAGGATGTACCCTTACAATTTTAGACAGTAGCCAACTAAACCAATGGAGCCAATCCCATAACATTTTCACATGGAAATAGCTTTTGATTTCTATGATATAGCCTACAGTAGCCTAATATGTGGTGTTCAATGCAGGCCTACATTCAATTAAAAAAGTTTTTACATTATGAAAGGCTGATCATGATTTTTTTTAACTTGGTCTCTAACTCAAAATTCAAAAGGCACTCGCACATCTGAACTATCTTTTTTTGCAGGTGCATGGTAAAAGTTTAATAACATGGGAACAAAGAAGAAACCCACAAACTGCTCTTGTTGGTTTATTTTTTTTCTACCCATTGTTCACCTATACTTATCTATAACTGGGAAAAGAATATCAACAAATGTGAACACCGCGGCTCTGCGCTCTGATCTGAACTGATCGCTCATGGGCTACCCCTGCCAGTAGAATTCTACTCCGTTGCGCTCTGGCTCTACCTACAAGAAGATAAGGCTCAATCTTGCAAAGTTAGATTTGTTTTGGTTTGTTGCATTGAAAATGGGCTGATATAATGTTGATTCGATCACAGAAAAAACGTTGATCTATATAGTACAAACTAATGGGGTGATCTCAGTGAAGTTCTTTTCTGTGCAGCCTGGCATTTCTCCTGTGTGGCAGTCCTGGAGGAGGTGCGCGGCCACGCACACGGCAGTTTAAATGGGACATTGCACCCAATCCAGGGACCTGGTAGTCTGCCTGAAACCAAACTCAGTGTCTTTCTGACTTCCGAGTCTGGAAAGCCTGTTTTGATGTTGTCGGCAAGACTTGTCGATAATGAAGGGGACTGTTTTTTTTGACTGATTGGTTCTCCTACTCAAACACCAACAGGGACAGCGCAGCCCCCTTCCAATACACCTGTTGGATTTTCAGATCTAAACAACGAGAGGTCTCAACCCCCCCCAGGGGAAAAAAACAATCCAAACTCAACATTTTTTTGTGCTAATATTGCACCAACAAACGGACTCCTGTCCAGACCAGTGTGTCACGTCTCTCCCTCGCTGTTTACCACATTAGTCGCGGGCTAGGGACCTGGTACTTTGGGACATTATCCAAAGCTAACTCCCAACCATCCATCTATCTATCCCCAGCACCACCTGTCAAAACATCCGGGTGTTACCTGCTTGCTGTGGAGGATCATCTGTGTAAACACCACTTAGAGAAACAGGCACACCCGCACACAGAAAGACACGTACACCGAGAAACACACAAACCCATTACCACACACAGCAGTCTACCCTCTGACCTGAACAGAGGTCCGTCCTCCTTCTTACAGCCTCTGAGCAGCTGTAAAACCTTAATCTAAACACCGTCTGTGTGTGTGAGTAATGCGACTGTGTGTGACTGAATGTGCAACCAGATCCCACTATTTTACCAATTGTTCCCATTTCTCCTAACATAACATGTATGTATCCAAACGTCCTCAACGGTGGGATAGGGTTACTGTTACAACACAAACAATGACAGTTAAATTAGGCATTCATTCCAAATGGTTAGATTTGCACTGGGATTTAACACACGACCCTTGGAGCCAGAGCTCGCAGTTTATGCCCGTCCACCATCCCCATCCACAACGCCTGACTAAATCACAAGCATACTTGATGGTAACGGTGCTCACCGTTGCCCCTAGTGGAAGGTTTTTAAGCCCTTTCCTGGCTACCTGGACGGACGTCAAATTTCGCCTTGGATCTTGGTTGGTATGTATGCATGCAGGTCTGCTCGAGTTACAGTGTGGCAGCCACAGTATGGAGCATACACTGTTCTTCTGTTTGGCAGAGTACACACTGAATACTCCACTGAGTGCATGTATGGGGGAGTTTGGGGGGAAGGGGGTCTAATTTGAGATTTCCATGCCCTAGGGAAGAAGGCTAGGGTGCATTAGATGACAAATTATTTACCCTGGCTGTGACTGAATTCAACTAAATGAAACATTAAAAGGGGTTAGAAAGGGAGGGATATTGCATTATTATTACCACAGTTCTGGACATCAGGTAGGATTGACTGTGTCACAGAACACACTGACTGTTATGAAGATGCTTAGAGGTGTTCCTGTATTTAGGCTGGAGAAGCATTGCGGGACGGGGCATTTGTTCATATGAGAGACCCAGATCTGTCCCGACATCTCCCTATAACTCCAGTCTCTTTATCTCTCCCTCCCTCTCTTTTCTCTCTCCCCAATGTCTTTGTTTTCCTCCCTCCTTTCTCTCTCTCTCTCTCTCTTACCGGTCTCTATTTATCTCTCATTTATCAACCCCTGCAGGCTTTTCTCTATAATAAAGGAGAGGAAGTCTTTTGAGAGAAGGAATTCTGAGGACAAAATGTCCATGGATTCGTTTTGGCGCTCCGGAACCGCTCTGGAGTGTATAAGAAGGGGTTTAATCGAGTGCTAATTGGGGGTTTGGGTGTAAGTGGAGGCGCTCTCATCTTACCTTCCCATCCAGCTTTCCAGCCTGCATGGGATGTCCATCTGGAACCTCAGCGTTCCCACAGGAAAACTACAGAGCAGACAGCGCTAGACTCATCATCCTAGCCTCTCCCAGCCAATCCCTAACTAACCACCATCTGTCCAACACATCGCTGAAGAGAGCCTCAGTCACATGTTAACCTCACACCTGTGTGTGTGTGTGTGTCTGTGTGCAGTGACGTAGTGGTAATAAAATAGGTGGGTAAAATCTGATCGTCAACCGTTGTGAAAAAAGTAACACTCCTTATACTTTCACTGCATTTTCCAGCAAAAAGTGGGTAAACTGCATTGTTGTGTTTACCCTCCACTACACCACTGCGTGTGGGTGTGTGTGAGCTGTGGTTCCATTGATCGGTTCCCACAGGGTTTGTAGTATAATTTTTAAGCCTGTTTTTCTCTCATTAACTTTGTCTATATTTCCATAGTGTAAACTCTGACAACACACACACATCTGCTTCAACACCCACCCACCCACCCCCCCGGGGTTACGACCCCTGCATGTCAGTACCTGGGCTCACGCCACGCAGTGTCTTTAACCCCTAACCTCTCAACCCGTTAACCCATTAGAAACTCGACACCCTGCGTGTCACAAGTCTTCGGTCAACGTATTACAGGCTCTCTGGGATAGACACAAGAAGAGGAGAAGACCTGACCACTGTACCTCTGAGGTTTCACATGACATCATCCCTCCACTCCAGTCTCCCTGAGACCCCGTTCCATTTCAGTGTCTGCAGGTCTTGAAAACAATGGGTACGTAGGTGTAATCCACATACATGGCCAAGCGAAGCCTCTATCATGTTGCTAACACCTATCCAGTCCTTTCAGGTCTACAGATCTGTGAACACCCGAAGGGGTATGACTATGAGCATGTGACCAGGTCAGCGACAGTCTTTGGTCCAGTGAACCTTGGGAATGGCTGAGTGCTGAGTGTGTGTCTCTATTGTCTTGACCTCAGTAGAAATACATCTCATGCCTAGGGAATCAGAGGAGACAGGAGGTCACATGACTTAATCAATGACTGCTTTGATCTCAGAGTCATGTTAGTCTAGTTAAGCAGCGTGACCTAGATACACACAAACACACGGTCAGCTGGGTGGGCAGTCTGTGTGTTGGTGCGGTCTTTGTGTCTGATTCTTAAATTGTGTCTCTATAGCTAATGAGACATGTCAATACATCTCACACAACAGAGTACTGTCTGAGGATGATGGTGGCTCAGAGGTGAATGTCTGACTGTGTGTGTCTGTGCGTTACTCTGTGAAGGTCAGCGAGATGATTGCTGCAGATGTACACACATCTGGAGAGAGGGGAGCTACATGTGAGCACCTGCTGTATCCAGGGGCAACATGGTTGTAAAGAATAGAGTTTAATATAGCTTGCCTTAGTTACAACCCTACTCTGCTACACATCTGTGTGTGTGTGTGTGTACGGTAGGTGTGTGCCAGCGTGCATGCATGTGTGTGCACGTGTGGCTGTCTGTTGACATTTTACAAGCAGGTAGAACTTATATTTCCAGCTGTTCGGACCCAGAGGACCCTACCCTGTCTTCTCATCTCTCTTCCTGCCCCTTTCTCTTGTTATCTCCATTCATCTACCTTTTCCCCTATTTTTCTCCCTTTATCTCTCTTTCTCCCTCTCAAACCCATATTCCCCTCTAGCTACCTTTCTCTCCCTCCCCCTCTCTCTCTTTGTCCCCCCCCCATTATGTACAGTGCATGCAGTGTGTTGTGTGGCCTACCCTGCTGTCCTCCTGGGGGTCCCATTCTGGGGAGAAGGTCTGGAGGGGTTGGCCATGGGAGCAGTTGGAGAACTGGAACAGGCTGGAGAACGTACGGCGGTTCTCTACGGTGTCTGGGAAGATGGCGTCCTGGAAGTTGACCCCGTGGGGCTGGATGTTGTAGTTCTCATCCATCCTGTAGGAGGTAAACCAACAAACACTGTGAGTGACTGAGTCCAGGCTTCCTATAGGGTCAAAACGTGACCTCTAAAGGGGCTCAAGTCTGTATTATATCACCCAGTACATCGAGAAAAAAGAGGATAGAGGAGCTAAATATTGTAGGCCTATATACTGTAAAGTCTGTCATGTTATTGTGTGTATTTATGATGCATCACACTCTTAAATGTATTTGTGATTCTGTGCGATGTACACAGGTTCCCGGTCACCAGGTCATCCTGACTCACCAGGTCATCCTGACTCACCGGAGGAAGAAGATATAGGAGTAGTTCTCCATCACGGTGTGAGACTGGCACGACAGGTACCCCAGTCCTGTCAGGTTGAGGCGCGAGCCCGCCGGCACCTCCAGCATGCTGCCCCACGCCTGGTCGCACATGAGCTCCACCTCTGCGGAGTAGAGCAACCCTTCCTCAGCGCCCTCATAACCATACAGAGAGTTGTAGATGCCCTCTGCCCCTCCATACTCCTCCCGGTGAATTGCCAGCACCTTGGCATACACAATGATTTCTGCCAGTTCCGCACGGCAGCTCTCACTCAGTGGACGCCACTCGGTGGGCAGTTGGCACCCGTACGCAACGCTCGCTATGGAGCCAAGAGCGAGAAGCAAAGGGGCAAAGGTCGTCATGTCTGGCACAAATCCGATTAAAAAAATATTATGGAAATAAATCTATAAAAACATTTACAATAAAAGTTCCTTTATATCCAGTGATGGGGGCATATAATAACGGCACTGTGGTCCTATTGTTGAATTATAGTCCGTTAAAATGGTTCCAGTTCAAAGTTGGATGAAAACTATTGGACAGATCACACACAGAGAAACAGACCTGCTCCTGGCGTTAAATCTGAGTCCGTTTGTCAGTCCGTTAAAGACAGAGTATATCCACATACAGATAATCCAATGTTTTGACCCAGTGTTTAAGTGCGCATTTTTTGAGCCCGGTGCAGCGCAAGTCCAGTCCCATTCAAAGACATTCCAGAAGGCTCCTCAAAGCACCTTCATTCTCAAAGATCTCTCCGACCAATGAGACTGCACCAAAGTTTACACAGCCAATCATTGAACCGCCCCTGTTTTACTACAAAAACTTTTTAATAGGCTTATTACAGAAATATTTTAAACGGTTTGGAGGAATGCAGGCATGCGCGCTGGTGTGCGTAACGCTCTCATTCGGTTACTTTTGTTGTTGTTGCTTGTTTATTCTTTTTGACACGTCAAGCATTGTGTGCTTTTTTTTTGCCAAATCAAATGAATGTAGTCTTGTCTATGTTGTGCATTAAAGTCTTTGTCAAGGAACAGTAGGCATGTTTGCTTGTCCAAATATGTGTAAGCATTTATTAGTACGATAATATGTGATTGTTAATAAATAGCCAATGACATAATGTAGGCCTATATTTTTAATATCATATGTCGATACATACATACCCAGAGGAGACTAGTGGGACGAGCTATAGGAGAACGGGCTCATTGAAATGGCTGGAATGGAATAAATTGAACGGAGTCAAACATGTAGTTTCCATACGTTTGATACGTTCCATTGATTCCCTTTCAGCCATACAATGAGACCGTCCTCCTATAGCGCCTCCCACCAGCCTCCTCTGACTCACATTTCATATGGTTGAACAACTGCCTACACGAGACGAGCCGACTGCTGCAGGGATTTTCCATGCCCTTTTTTTTCTCCAAGCGAATGTTGCCATCTAGTGGACATTTGAAGGACCTGCAAACCAACAACATTTGTGGTCCAAGGCAAGCCAATTATACCTCACTGTATTCTTCATTCTGAAGTGCCCATATAGCCTCTCATCCTTCATAGTCATACACTCATTTTACTACTCAGTTTCTATGTTTTTATACAGTGTCATAGTGCAGTAGGCAGATGGTGGGTAAATTAGGCAAAAGGCTGTCCTATTTCATTAGATTGATGTGAAAATAGTCTACAATATAGGCTGAATAAATTCTCAATTCTCCAATGAAATTGTCAAATAAATGATTGATTAGTCGGCTTTCTGATCTCATATGTAATGGGTTTACCAGGCAAATGTCACTTCTTGACCAAAAGTGCAAGGTCACTCCTTACGGGAAACCCCGCTGGAATAGCAGTCCATGACGTCACTGTCAGCCGCTCTGTGGGTCAGTTCGAGGGTGTCACTAACGCAGCATATTCACTGATTTGCAAGATATATAGATGCATCTACGGCTTTTGAAGGCAAACCAGCGTAAACTCCATTTGATTGAAGATTTGATCATCACACACCCTTTTTTGTGACGTGACGTTAAGACAAGGAAATGCTGTAAACCAATAACAAGTCCGAAGAAAAACGAAACAGAAGTGTTTTGATCTTAGAAAAGAAGTATCCGAGTTCTTTCAAGGTGAATTTTAATCACGTGTGAGTATTGAAATCGCGATTAATTTGTTAGGCCTAGGTGTAATGTGACGCACTAACAGTTTGGGAAGTATGATTTCGTTTTCACCTTGTTTTTACCCCAGCTAGCTAAAGAAGCAGTCAAATATGGTACATTGTTGTATCGTTGAAGGTAACGTTTGGTAGAATTTCAAATGAGGAAGTGAAAGAGAAAGGAGTAGGAGAAAAGGGGGCAGCCTTGGCAGCTGTCTGTCAACCCATGTTCTGAGTCGGTAGTGGTGCCTTTTGTGATGTTATTTTAGAGTATTTGGGGCTTAGCTCCGACTGGGACTGAACCACCGGTCCAGCGAAAGCCAACACCTTATGACGCGTTCAAACAAACTGGAAAATCTTCCGAGTTAAATGCGTTCATGACAACTGGGAATTCGGTTTTAAAAAAAACGAGCTCCGTCTTGAAAGTGTTTTGAACGGTTATCCAACTCCGAATTCCAAGTTGGGAACTCGGGTCTCTTTCTCGAGCGCCGACTTCCCGAACCTTAAGATCACTGACGTCATGATTCGACCTCGTTTTTTCCCTAGCTCCCGGTTGTCTTGAAAGCACAATAAACCCAGGGGTGTCAAACTCATTCCATGGAGGGCAGAGTGACTGCTGGTTTTTGGTTCCTCCTTTCAATTTGTGTCCAATTAAGACCAACAACCAAGTGAGGGGAGTTCCTAACTAATCAGTGACCTTAACGTAGCAATCAAGTACAAGGGAGGAGTGAAAACCAGCAGACAATTAGCCCTCCAAGGAATGAGTTTGACACAACCTTTTCAGTTTAACCAGTGTTTCCCAAACCCGGTCCTCGCAACCCAAAGGGGTGCACGTTTTGGTTTTTGCCCAAAGCTTGATGATTAGTTGGTTATTTGAATCAGGTGTGTAGTGCTGGGGCAGAAATGAAAACGCGCACCGAATTTGGGAAACACTGAGTTACAACAAGAGGTCCGTTATGCCAAAAGGTCTGAACCTCTTGAGGAGTTTGCTAGGTGTTGCTTTAAGGTCGCTACAATATACACTCCGTCACAGACCTGTGGAGGTTTATTAAATGACATGAAAAGTGGCCAGCACACTCAGGCAGGCTGCTGAGCTTCCTACCACGTGACAGCTGCTGATAAGATTATTCAATAACGGATATTGCCCAGTGTACATGAGTCATTGTGTGCAATAGTATTCCTTCACACCTCTGACAAGGTGTGCTGTTGTTTTGATGCATACAGATCTAGAGGATATATAACATCTGATTGTCCTTGCACGGGGCTTCGCTAGAATCAGAATCCCTATTCTCATTCTAGTGTATTCCATGGTCTGAGAATGTATTGTCCACTTGCATGTCTCCACACCTCCTCACCTTGCTGTAGAGTGATGGCGTCCAGCTCCCCCATGGTGAACGGGGACGTCTCCCGGGGTCCGAGCTCCCACCCCGGCCACAGCCCCACCACAGGCACCCTGGAGGAAACGCTGCAGCAGATGAACCGCCTCATCCAGGAGAACCGAGACCTGAAGGGTGAGGCATGGAGAGGGGACCAGAATGTGGTTCAGCCTTAAAGCTCATTGAGAATCTCCTGTATGGGGCGGGGACATTAGGATGTTACGGCATATGAGGTTCTGATTGTCTTGCACTGGCTGATTATGTGATTGACTGCTCTGTCTGTGTGTTTCTGTGTGTTTTACAGTAATGTACTCTCTGTGCATCTTCCCCTGTAGAGGCGCTGAAGCAAACCAATGTGTCGATGAAGGAGCGCTTCGAGGGTCTGTCTGTGTGGAGGGAGAAGCAGAGGGAGGAGAAGGAGTTCCTGGAGGGGAGGCTGGATGAGGCGCGCAGCCGTATGGAGGCCCTCTCCTCACACAACCAGGAGCTCAGCATGAAGGTGGAGGAGCTGGAGGGAGGAGGAGAGGGGAAGGGACAGGTGAGAGAGAGAGAGAGAAAGGGAAGGCTAGTGTTCACAAGGTTACTCTGGCTAGACCACACAATCCGCTTATTAAGTGAGAAATTATTGTATGGAGGATTTTTTTGTAGATTTTGTATAACAAAATAAGAGGCTTAGAAAAGAAAGATGGTGTGTTAAAAAAATATATATAGTAGAATATGGATAGATGGATATACTGCTGGGCAGACTGTTTTGTCTTTATCTGTGCTGTGTCACCTCCAGGCCGAGACAGCCGATCAGAATTCAGAACTGGAGGCGCTGCGTGCCCAACTGGTGCGTCTGCAGGCTGAGAAGAATGACCTGGTGGCCATGAACTCTGAACTCCAGCTCAAGACAGGTCAGGGGTCAGAGGATGACTCCTTCATAGAGATCAGGTTTGCTGTGAGTGACACTCACTTACTCCGTCCATTCATATTAAAAGTGTGTGTGTCCTGATTTTAGCGTGTGTGTGTGTGTGTGTGTGTGTGTGTGTGTGTGTGTGTGTAGAAAGAGGATACTGGAAAGGAGCTGTATCATAATGAAAGGGACCCCAGGTATGACATGAGTGTATCCAGGCAGGAGTCTGAGGAGCTGACTGTCAGCCAGCTGCTCCAGTCCCTGAGGAAGGAGACCCAGAGGGTGGAGAGGCTACAAGTCGAGCTCCAGGCTACCAGATCCAGGTAGGCCGCATTTCTGCCTGGGCTTTATGTTTGGGTGGAACCGAAGACTGATGTTCCTATGTCTTTCAGAATCACAGAGCTGGAGGAGAAAGAAACTAACACGGAGAGCTCCACACAGACCCCACTACTGCCAGAGGTGGTTTCCCCAGCACTAGCCAACACAGCATGTGGTCCTGAGCCAGAACCAGCGGAGGCGCCCCAACAGAACTCTGGGAAGGAGAAGGTAGATACAGATAGGCTGGTTTAGGGCTTGTCTCTCACCCTGTAAGAACAGGCAAGTTATTGAGATTGAAATGTATTAATGTACAGTATGTAATAGGGATTTTCCAGATGATTTAAAATAAGTTAAAGTAAATCAATGTGGTTTAATACAAGTTGCAACAGGGAGACACCTCCAGCACAGAAGCAGGCCCTTATATTCTCGTCTCACTCCACCAATGTTCTGTAAAAACCTGCTGAGAGGCTTGTAGGAAGTCACAACATCAGCTGCTACAGAATCAGTGTCCCAGAATACAATAACAATCAGTGTCCTTGTACCTCCAGTCTGGGGTCAATCACTATCAACAGACATGAACAATACATAACATTCAGTATCAAGTCTAGTGACCATCAATCAGTACATGAGTGTCCCAAATAAAACCTGGAAATCCTGTGTATTACAGGAAGAGAAAGCACATTTGTGTTAAGCGTTGTTATTTACTCTTAACTGAATATTCACTTTATTAAATGTCCCCATTACAGTGTCCTGACCCTTAGCTTCTCAATCAGAACTGTCAGTTTGTTGGACTGTTCTCTGTTATGTGTCAGGCTGTGTCAGAGGTGGAGAATCTGAAGGCTCAGATGATGACCCTGTTTAATGAGCTACAGCAGGCTCAGAGCAAACTGGGTGAGGCTGAGGGCATGAAGAAGAACCTGCAGGACAGGTGAGAGAGACGGAGAGGCGAGAGCTACATAGACAATGGAAACATGTAAACTATGCTAACCTTGTTCATTCCCTTTCCCCCAATACACCCTTTCACTTTCCCTCTATCCCACTCTCTGTATTTCTCTGTAGATGTAGGGATGTGGAGCAGGAGGTGGTGACTCTGACAGCCCAGCTGGTAGAGAAGCAGGAGGTACAGAGTGAGAATGACAGACTGAAGCTGCAGGTGGACAGCATGAAGGCCCAGAGCCAGCTAGAGCAGAGGAAGGCTGGAGAGGAGAGGTGGGACAACAGTCAAGCATGCACGCACACTCTCACTCAGACATATTCCTACTCCCCCAACACTATTGGGCCATTCCCTAGGGTGGGGTCTTGGGACAGAAATTCCCTGCTCCTCTTTTGAACCCCCCCCTATCAGTTTCCACTGGTCAATGCCATGAGTTTCTATATCTAAATACTCCTTAGTCATCATGAGTCAGTTGCCCCTCCCCTCCTCAGGACTAACCTGACCCAGCTGAAGGATGCCTACACCAAGCTATTCGAGGACTACAACGAGTTGAAGCAAGCGAGCAAGAACCAAGAGGTGACCACACTACTTAGCCTCTGTTAAACAGAAATCAGTCTAGTTTGGCACTTTGCACTGTTTTGTCCTTTGTCAAAATGGTATGGTATGGTGAAGGTGATGAATCTGACCGTTGCCCTCTGTGTGGCCTCCAGCCACTGGTCACTAAGGAGGTGGGAGACCTGCAGACCAGACTGGACGCAGCAGAGAAGGCCCTGGCTGCTAAGCAACAGCAGATAGATGTCATGAAGCAGGAGATGTATCAGAAGGAGAAGGAGCTGGAAACGATCTCTGTGTTTCAGGCTCAGGTAGGTTTTCTGTGTGTGTTCTCAATCTAGTTGTGTGTGTGTGTGTCATGTGAATTATTCTGCGTTGAGCTGGAGGTTTGTGTGGTGTGTGTGTTCTCACACTTGGAAAAAGATTAAAGCATTCTTATTTACTTAGTGAACTCTGTGTGAACATTTGGAGTTGTACAGCATCTCTTAAAAGTGACATTTGAGTGACTGTCAGTGAAGGCAGCTTCTTTGTTAGCCTTAATTAATTGAATTACTGGTTTAAGTACCCTTTCAAAAAAGTGTAACAGTTTATATTTTCATGAGGTGAAATAGGTCCCACTGTCTTTTTATTTTTATATAAAAATGATAATAAGTATACTTCAACTCAGACTGGCTTGATTTTAAATATGAATATGCATTAATGAATGAAATAATTCAATGAAACACAACACAAGAAAGAAGGTAGTAGGTGATCTTTACTCGTCATTTGGGTCAAGAATTCAATAATCAGCCGTTTGACTTCCGTGTGCAGTACTGCTCTCTGAAAGTACACAATACATTTTGAGGTAAAGATTCTTGTTGTTGAAACATCGCTCCCCTGACCTACATCACACACATTGTACTCCCTCATAATCAATTGAATGGTAGCTTCCGGCTCCAACTAGGTAGTTCAGGCCTGGGACTTGCCAAGAGATGACCTCATCAAAGTAGTTGATGTAGGGGGTTCACTGACAGTCCTGGTTACGGTAGCTGTTGACTCTACAGCAGTAGAACTTCCACCTGTGACACAGTGATGGAAATCATACATGTATAGTATAACACACAGTCAAGATTGTCAAACTTGTTTTCTTTCAAATACTTGGTGGAACCAATGGAATAGTCCCAAAAGTGCAAATGCTGCTCATATGGCACTCCAAGCAGGCTAAATCAACCGCTCAAAGTATTTGGAAAAAAATGAAATATACCAATTGAACATAGGATCTGGTAAACATTGAGGTTTACTCACCTTCTGTCCTCATAGTAGTTGGAATGATAGCTGTTCACCCCAGTTAGGACATAGTTTTGGGGGCATTTGAAGCTGAACTCTTGATCAAAGTCATTTACGTAAGGAGACCAGAGGCACTCAGGCTCTGAGACAAATGTGTCTTTGCACTCAAAGTCCCACACACGGTCTTCATAGTAGTTGACATGTTGACTGAAATTAGATACATGACAATGCACATATTAATAGTTGAAATGATTTGAAAACAAAAAATGCATTTCAAGTTTTTTTAAATTTGATATGCCCAATATCAACAGTACAGTACAATGCCATGAGTTTCTATATCTAAATACTCCTTAGTCATCATGAGTCAGTCTAGTCACTCCCTACTGGTCTATGCAGAACAATGAGATAATTGGTGATGAAAAGTAAAACGGCACTAATGATTGGAGTAGACATTTAATTTTGGGAATCTGTGCCGTCGTTTTGGTAGAAGATTGATAGTAAGCCGATAAGAACAGCCTTTTGCCTTTTCACACCTTTTTATGTGGGAGATGGATTGTCTTGAAGGGCAGTTAAACTGTAAGGGCTGGTCAAATAGTTTTTCCCATCAGAGTTCTGCAACACACAAGCAAGGGAACGATAAACTGATTCCATATACACAGCATCATTATGTAAATTGAGTGTAGAAAGTGTAATTGTATGGTAACAGCCTACAACTTAAAACAACAGCCTACCTCGCCCGTTGACCAAGACTTCTGCAAGAAGCAGAATATAGAAATTGGGTCCGTTCATGGCTTCTCTGAGGAGTGTTTCTCAACAAAACAGCACAAGCAAGGTTAATGCTCCACTTATAGAACTAGACCCAAGCGGTGTACTTGAATAGTGTTTGAGCAGGTGTATTGCTGGCATCATTCAAAATGAGTTCACAACATCCTTTCTCAGAAACATACATTTTTCATGAACTATCCTTCTTAACTTAACCCCCCCACCCGTTGGTCCGTTGTTAGTCCCTCAATTATACAACATTTACAATATCTTTTGAATATGACATTTTATTTGACTGAAATTAAATGTATAACCAATACACTCCATTCTGTACATGGCATTCACATTTATATCTATACAACAATACAGCCACACCTTTTATAATCATTGACACGTATAGGCAAATGTTTTGTCTGTCTGATTTTATATGCGTGGGTATCATTTTAATAATGAGTGTGTGCTATTCATTGTCCAGGCGGAGGTGTACTCGTCTGACTTTTACGCGGAGCGAGCAGCTCGGGAGAAGATTCACGAGGAGAAAGAACGTCTGTCTGCTCAGCTGGACTTTGTCAAGAAACAGAACACTCAGCTACAGGTTGAGATGGACTCACTGGGCAGGTGCGCATCAGATTATATATTGGTCATGTGATCACAGATTGGTCACGTTCACTTCCATTTTGGATCCACCGCCTGACTACGTCTGGTTTCTGTAGGCAATCTCTGAGCGATATGCAGAGAAGACACATGCCACGTGGGGGCAATCCACATGGAGGTGCTGCTCCACACTGCTCCATGGAAGGAGCCAGAGGTACCGGACAGTACCTGGCTTTAGCAAGGTTCAAGCCAGGGCACATCATATTGTTTTCTGCCAATTAAATGTGATCTCGTATTTATTTTTATCATGAAAACCCTCTGCTCCTCTCCGTCTCACATTTATTTACAACAACGATAAATGATGTAATTGTGTGTGTATATAAGGGAATAGAGTTACCATACCACTGTGTGTCTGATAGGTGGTGATGCCAGGGACTGGCAGCAGCAGGGGAATATACCGGAGCACGTCTGCCCCAAGTGTAACGAGATCCTACCAGACCTGGATAGCCTGCAGATTCACATCATGGACTGCATCATCTGAGCCTTCATCATAGTCATCAGCAACAACAAAGACAACTGCCGCGGATGCACCTTACTCTGATTCTTCTTCTTCATCATCTGATTTATGGCAGAGTAAAATGCCTACTTTATGCTCTAAAAAGTGTGTTTATTTTGCAGTTCAGGGCTCTGTTGCTCTGGTCTGTTTTAGAACATGTAACTATAATATGAAATGTGTTCTTACAGTGCACAACTAGACACACTTTTGTTTTGTTAGAGGGGTGAAATGTATTGTGTCTATTATGCTGTTAGGTGGTAAATGGAGAACTGGAATTTGTATTTTAAGTTTGGTAACTTGGTTTTCTTATTGACAGCTGTCTGTCACAGTTTCTTGTTAAAGCGTTAGTTTTTAATTTTGTTTTATTAAATGCTTATTACGGATTTTCGGGTGGTTCAATTTAATTCAGCTGTAATTCTGTTTTCGATGAAGGTTATGAATAGATTACAATTACAAGCATAGACATTTCGTTTTGAATAATTCGAAAATCTTTTGCTTCAACGGAGGGAAGGATGCCTAAGACACTTTAATGTTGTTTTGTAAATGTATATTGCACATACATTTTATCCATCATCGTCATGGTTTGTACATTTATAACTAAACCTATTTACAGCTTATGTAGCCTGCAGGAAGTATGACTATGCAAGGGAGTGTGTACCGTATTAGATAAATCCTGGGATTCTGTAAAATAATTATGAAAATATGTAATAAAGGTGTTCTTGGTACAGTAGGCTGTTTCTGTCTGTTGTTGCACACACATCTGATGGCACCTGAAAAAAATTAACATGAGAGTATAGAACGGAATCTGCTTTATATCTATGGGATAAAGAAGCTCGAGCTGCAACAAACACTCAAACTGGACCGTTTTATTTCAATCTCTTCATTCAAAGACTCAATCATGGACACTTACTGACAGTTGTGACTGCTTTGCGTGGTGTATTGTTGTCTCTTCCTTCTTGCCCTTTGCTGTTGTCGGTGCCCAATAATGTTTCTACCATGTTGTGCTGCTGCCATACTATGTTTGTCTTTGGTCTCTCATTTTGTAATATCGTGTTGTCTCTCTGGTCGTGACGTGTGCTTGTCCCATATTTTTATGTTTAATCCCAACCCCCGTCCCCGTCATTGTAAATACGAATTTGTTCTTAACGAATTTGCCTAGTTACATACCTTCATATGTTTGTTCAGTCAGTGGAATCCTTGGGACGCAACATCCTCTAACCATAACCCTTACCTTAACCATTCAACTTCAATATGCTCTTGATCCCGGATCTCTGTAAACACATACCATGTTTGTTGACGTTCACAAACTTTGTTTATATATTAGGACAGCGACTGTAGTCTATATTTAAAGGAGCCATGCCTACACTATAAAATGAAATAATGTATAATTTCAACAAAAAATTTAACTAGGTATACCGTTTTCTATGATTTTATCTGCGATATGCAAGTAATTTGTGAGTGGAAACATCTACCAAAAACATTGTGGACAGGCAAAATAGTAGCCACTCTTCTATTTGATAGGGGTCCTTCGTTTAGCGCCAGATTTCAGTTCTTTCTCAGTAGTATTTTGAAGAAACGACGATAGCTAGCTAGAGAAGTCCCTGAAACCATCAAGTAAGGTGAACAATATAATTATTTTCAAGAAAATGTTTTCTTGGTCACTACACAAAAAGTATACAATCGACAACGTAATTTGACCTGAAATGACCGTCATTACCTCGAAGTGACATTGTTGTTACCGCGGTTTTCGCACTGTCTGGAGTGGAGATCATATTCATAATGTGTTTGCTAGCTTGTTGTACGCTTTGTTGCTAGTTTAAACGTTGTGAAAAATCGGATAACTTACTTATTTCGGTGTTAGTAGGAAACAGATAATGGGAGAGAATATACATAAAGGAAATTGTAAAGCTTTAGTTAGCCGTGTCCATAAATAAGTTAATGACATGTCAATAAACTCTTGTGTCTTCGGGATATGACTGTTAAAATACCTGTATTTTTTATTCCTAGATCTGCTTTTTAATCGGGAAAGGCTTGATCTTAAAATTCCAGGAAATGGATGGTAAGGGATACAACTCGTGTGTCTGTGTTTGGTGGGGGGGGGGAATAATCAATATATGGCTTTGATCAAAACAAAACTCTATAACACTGTGTGTGTGTGTCAGGTGATGATGACCTGGACCTTCTAACAGAGCTGCTGGCTGAGAACGAGGCTGGAGAGGAGCAGCAGGCTAGCCAGGAAGCAGAGGACAACCTAGATGACCTGTTTGACAACGATGATGATGATGAAGAGTACAGGGAGGGACTGGAGGGGGAGGGTGGGGAGAGGGAGGAAGAGGATGGAGCCGTTGCTCTCTTTGGAGATGTGGATGGCATTGAAGAGGAGGAAGAAGTCGAAACACAGCCGTCTGGAGGGAAGGCTCCTGATAACCTCAATAAATCCCAAGAAGATTTACAAGGTTTGTCCACAAGGAGTTCAGTACCTCAAAATGATTATGATAGCACTATAGCGTAGCATTAACGCCTATATTATGTATACAGTAAATGTTTCTAAAATGCAGATACCTACTCTTAAAGTATGTCAGCTTCACACACGGTCTCCTTTGCTTTTTAATTCATGGCAGGTTTCTGGTTCTAATCATATCTGTTGTGTTTCTGTGTGTTCTCAGAGGAGCTGAGGCGTATGCAGGAGCAGATGCAGAGGCTGCAGCAGCAGCTAGAGGCCTCCCAGAAGAGCTCTACAGCCACCTCTACCCCAAACAGCATCCCAGGAACAAAGGCACCTTCTAAATCTAACACTCCCTCACGGGGTCCCCCCAAACAGAGCTCCTCCAAGCCACTTCGTCCCACACAGAAGACCAAGCCCCAAGCAGGTATTACTTTCGTATGTTTTTTTGTGTTTCAGCATGTATTCTCATCAAAGTCAAAGCTGAGCTTACAGGAACACAGTGGTGACTTAACATGTCATGTAAGGAGCATCTGTGTAAAGTGGAATGGGTGACGGTGGTGCCTGTGGATGTGTGTTTTAAAGGAATCTCTTCATCTGTTGTTTTTGACAGAGGGGAAGCCCTCGTCTGCCCCAGACCGAGGAGACAGCACCAAGCTACAGGAGTCCTCCGACTTCACCGCTCAGCTCAACAACGCTGACCTGTTCAAACGCAAAGGTCAAAGGACAGCTCACCAGGTCCAGCCCAGCACTACAGCAGCCGCTACAGACGCCAGAGGTCCACTGGTGGAGATTAAGACTCACAGCTCCTTCCAGCCAATAGCAAGCAGTAGTAGGACCAACAGTACGGTACGTTCATCGCTACCTTCCCAGTCCAATGCGGCTGCAGCCCTGTCCGCCGTACGACAGGCCAATCCCCTTCCATCTCTCCCTAAAGACGTCGCCATCGAGAAGTACTCTGGACTGCGGCTGAGGTCAGAGCACACACACACTCATCTACCTGTAACACACACACACTCATCTACCTGTAACACACACACACACTCATCTACCTGTAACACACACACATACACTCATCTACCTGTAACACACACACACACACTCATCTACCTGTAACACACACACACACACACGGCCTCCCGGGTGGCGCAGTGGTTAAGGGCGCTGTACTGCAGCGCCAGCTGTGCCATCAGAGTCCGTGGGGCGACGCACAATTGGCCTAGCGTCGTCCGGGTTAGGTAGGGCTTGGTCGGTAGGGATGTCCTTGTCTCATCGTGCACCAGCGACTCCGGGTTGGATGCGCACTGTGTTAAGAAGCAGTGCGGCTGGTTGGGTTGTGTATCGGAGGACGCATGACTTTCAACCTTCGTCTCTCCCGAGCCCGTACGGGAGTTGTAGCGATGAGACAAGATAGTCGCTACTACAACAATTGGATACCACGACATTGGGGAGAAAAAGGGGTAAAATAAAATGTTACAAATTTAAAAACACACACACACACACATCTACCTGTAACACACACACATCTACCTGTAACACACACACATCTACCTGTAACACACACACATCTACCTGTAACACACACACATCTACCTGTAACACACACACATCTACCTGTAACACACACACATCTACCTGTAACACACACACATCTACCTGTAACACACACACATCTACCTGTAACACACACACATCTACCTGTAACACACACACACATCTACCTGTAACACACACACATCTACCTGTAACACACACACATCTACCTGTAACACACACACACATCTACCTGTAACACACACACACATCTACCTGTAACACACACACATCTACCTGTAACACACACACATCTACCTGTAACACACACACATCTACCTGTAACACACACACATCTACCTGTAACACACACACATCTACCTGTAACACACACACATCTACCTGTAACACACACACACACACACACACACACACACACATCTACCTGTAACACACACACACACACATCTACCTGTAACACACACACATCTACCTGTAACACACACACACACACACACACACACATCTACCTGTAACACACACACACACTCATCTATCTACCTGTAACACACACACACACACTCATCTATCTACCTATAACACACACACTCATCTACCTGTAACACACACACACACTCATCTATCTACCTGTAACACACACACACTCATCTACCTGTAACACACACTCATCTACCTGTAACACACACACTCATCTACCTGTAACACACACAGACACTCATCTACCTGTAACACACACACACTCATCTACCTGTAACACACACACTCATCTACCTGTAACACACACACACACTCATCTACCTGTAACACACACACACACACTCATCTACCTGTAACACACACACTCATCTACCTGTAACACACACACATACACACACACTCATCTACCTGTAACACACACACACACTCATCTACCTGTAACACACACTCATCTACCTGTAACACACACACAAACTCATCTACCTGTAACACACACATAAACACTCCAAGGTTTCTTGCCTGGGCTCAGATCTGGATTCTGATTGGTTCATTGGTTTCAGGCGACCACGCGTGTCCTCCACGGAGATGGATCGTAAGATGGCCGACCGCAAGCTGATTCGGCTCTCCCAATTGCCTGAGCGCCTGGCCCGGGAGAAACTGGATGAGTGCGACTGGGTCACCTTCGCTGTGCTGGTCAACAAAGCTACACCACAGAGCAACAGCAGTGTAAGACCAGAATTATTCAACTTTTATTTAACGAGGCAAGTCAGTTAAGAACAAATTCTTATTTACAATGACAGCCTACCGGGGAACAGTGGGTTAACTGCCTTGTTCAGGGGCAGAACGACTGATTTTTACCTTGTAGACTCGGATTCGATCCAGCAACCGTTCGGTTACTGACCCAACGCTCTAACCACTAGGCTACCTGCCATCCCAAATTACCCCATCTAAACCACAGGAGGTTGGTAGCACCTTAATTAGGGAGGATGGGCTTGTGGTAATGGCCACAAGTGGAGTGGAATAGGTGGAATGATATCAAATACATCAAACATGGTTTCCATGTGTTTGATACCATTCCATTTGCGGCATTCTGGCCATTATTATGAGCCGTCCTCCCCTCAGCAGCCTCCACTGCTCCATACTGTATACCAACATACAACTTCAACATCTACATCTACAGTAGGTCAATGATCATGTGGTTTTATTGACATGGACACTCAGGACTCCAGAAGTATGTAAGGTTGACCAATGTTCATTAAAAACAAGTCATTGACTTGACAAGAAGTGGGCCTGCCTGTATTCATTTCAGATGGGTCAGAGATCAGCGCTAAGAGTTGTCTCCCTCCCTCCGCTCACAGGGTAAGACGTTCAGCATCTGGAAGCTGTCTGACCTCCATGACCTGGAAGTGTACGTGTCTCTCTTCCTGTTTGGGGAGGTGCATAAGGAACACTGGAAGACTGAGCCAGGCACCGTCATGGGCATCCTCAACCCCAACCCCATGAAGGCCAAAGACGGATATGACGGGGTGAGTGTGTGTGTGTGTGTGTTTACTTTCTCTGTAGTGTGTGTGTGTGTGTGTTCTCACCATCACTCTCTCTTCTCCCACCCCTTCTCTGTCTCTCTCCCCCCAGGTGTCTCTGTCAGTGGACCACCATCAGAAGGTGTTGTTGATGGGGGAGGCTCAGGACTATGGCACCTGTAAGGCAGCCAAGAAGAACGGAGACCCCTGCTCTCAGATTGTCAACCTGGTGGGTTTGCCTTTACATCCAGAAACACACACACAACCTGAACCGCTCAACAGCTCCTCCATCCACTCTCTGACCCACACTGACCCTCAGAACCGACCTAAAGGCTGATCGGTGTCATTCATATACCACCGCCAAATAGAGAGGGGGACATTTGAGAACTTGTGAAGTGACATAGTTTCTAGCATTTTCTCTGCAGTAGGAGGGTGTAGGACTGTTGTCATGTGCTATCTCTCTCACTGTAGTAAGAGGGTGTAGGACTGTTGTCATGTGCTATCTCTCTCTCTGCAGTAGGAGGGTGTAGGACTGTTGTCATGTGCTATCTCTCTCTCTGCAGTAGGAGGGTGTAGGACTGTTGTCATGTGCTATCTCTCTCTCTGCAGTAAGAGAGTGTAGGACTGTTGTCATGTGCTATCTCTCTCTCTGCAGTAGGAGGGTGTAGGACTGTTGTCATGTGCTATCTCTCTCTCTGCAGTAGGAGGGTGTAGGACTGTTGTCATGTGCTCTCTCTCTCTCTGCAGTATGAATGCCAGTACTGCCAGTACCACGTCAAGGCCCAGTATAAGAAGATGAGTGCCCAGCGGGCCGAGCTGCAGTCGTCTTTCTCAGGGAAGGCCACAGGGAAGGCCAAGGGGAAGGGCAACAGCCTGAAGGAACGACTGTGTCAGACTGGCTTCCACTACGGAGGCATGTCCTCACCAGCCTGCGCTGCCGCACTGTGAGTGTGTGTGTGTGTCACAGTGAATATTGTGTGCATGTGTGTGTTGGTTGGTCAGTGTGTTTATCGATGTAAGCGTCAGTCGTCTCTAAGCGGTGTTTTCCATTAGCGCCAGTAATCAGCCGGTTACAGACTCATTTTCAATCGGCTTCTTTTCATTTAAACGTTTCAATTCGCTAGTCCATCGAGTCCTCTCCCGCTAGAATGAGCGATCTGCATCTCTTCTAGCGCTCTGTTGATCGGATAGGCGCCTGTCAGTCACAAAGCGAGCAATGACAGAGGAACGCAGTCTGCTGTCTGTCCCGCCTCCTGGTACAATTTGTGTGTGCTGTGGTTGGTTGCAGTCAAATGTCTTTACACAGAGGAGGGAGAGAGCGTGATGGTCGTGAAGTTGCACGTCCCGTGTAATGTAAGTGGTAAATCCTGTCTTTCTGGCACATTCATTTCTTTGGCGTGTTTCACATAGCTGGATGGCGATTCCAGCCACGCGGAGCCATGACGCACAGACTATTTACTGTGCTTTGATTGACAGCTACTTGGACTTGAGGTCTCCTACATCCCTCTGCCATTCATAAATCCTGCAACGTGGTTATATGTCGATGGTATCACATCAGACAAGTAAAGCAAAGGATTTCCTAGGTTTCCTTTGCTAGGATGTCGGGGTTTGCCAGACAGTGATTCTAAAGTGAGTGACTCTCGTCTCATCAGTCAGTGTAGCCTACCCAATGGCATCGTTGAGAGGCTCTGTCATTTGGCTCCCTTATTTGCATAGGCTACTGGTAGGCCGAGGCTTTTTGGTGAATGTCTGCAGATACATTCTGAAAACATTTGATGAAGATGGTGAATCATCACTGCAGGAACGTTAGGTAGTGGAGGGCCTCATTCTGGTCCAAATATGTTAATTGGGGCCCTCACGGAATCCAGGCATTAAAACAGAACAACAACATTCAAACATTTATTGACCTTAGTAGGGAACCAACTAAATGTATTGAAAATGTATTAATTTGCCCAAGTTTATCATAATGTATGAACAGAATGCAATACCACAACACATTTTTCTAATCTGGGAGGTAAACTCAATAATGTATTCAATAATTTCCCTGTGGATTCAGGGTATTTATTACACTGTACCAGAGGCCATCAAAATAGAGCTCCTGGCAGGCTACTTTTTCAGTTTTTTGGCTGGATGGCTACTTTTTCAGTTTTTTGGCTGGATGGCTACTCTTTCTGATTGGCTGGCTGGCTACTCTTTCTGTTTGGCTGGCTTGCTACTCTTTCTGTTTTTTGGCTGGCTACTCTTTCTGTTTGGCTGGCTGGCTACTCTTTCTGTTTGGCTGGCTGGCTGGCTACTCTTTCTGTTTGGCTGGCTGGCTGGCTACTCTTTCTGTTTGGCTGGCTGGCTGGCTACTCTTTCTGTTTGGCTGGCTGGCTGGCTACTCTTTCTGTTTGGCTGGCTGGCTGGCTACTCTTTCTGTTTGGCTGGCTGGCTGGCTACTCTTTCTGTTTGGCTGGCTGGCTGGCTACTCTTTCTGTTTGGCTGGCTGGCTGGCTACTCTTTCTGTTTGGCTGGCTGGCTGGCTACTCTTTCTGTTTGGCTGGCTGGCTGGCTACTCTTTCTGTTTGGCTGGCTGGCTGGCTACTCTTTCTGTTTGGCTGGCTGGCTACTCATTCTGTTTTTTGGCTGGCTGGCTACTCTTTCTGTTTGGCTGGCTGGCTACTCTTTCTGTTTGGCTGGCTGGCTACTCTTTCTTTTTGGCTGGCTGGCTACTCTTTCTGTTTGGCTGGCTGGCTACTCTTTCTGTTTGGCTGGCTCGCTATTCTTTCTGTTTGGCTGGCTGGCTACTCTTTCTGTTTGGCTGGCTGGCTACTCTTTCTGTTTGGCTGGCTGGCTACTCTTTCTGTTTGGCTGGCTGGCTACTCTTTCTGTTTGGCTGGCTGGCTACTCTTTCTGTTTGGCTGGCTGGCTGGCTACTCTTTCTGTTTGGCTGGCTGGCTGGCTACTCTTTCTGTTTGGCTGGCTGGCTGGCTACTCTTTCTGTTTGGCTGGCTGGCTGGCTACTCTTTCTGTTTGGCTGGCTGGCTGGCTGGCTGGCTACTCTTTCTGTTTGGCTGGCTGGCTACTCTTTCTGTTTGGCTGGCTCGCTACTCTTTCTGTTTGGCTGGCTGGCTACTCTTTCTGTTTGGCTGGCTGGCTACTCTTTCTGTTTGGCTGGCTGGCTACTCTTTCTGTTTGGCTGGCTGGCTACTCTTTCTGTTTGGCTGGCTGGCTACTCTTTCTGTTTGGCTGGCTGGCTACTCTTTCTGTTTGGCTGGCTCGCTACTCTTTCTGTTTGGCTGGCTCGCTACTCTTTCTGTTTGGCTGGCTGGCTACTCTTTCTGTTTGGCTGGCTGGCTACTCTTTCTGTTTGGCTGGCTGGCTACTCTTTCTGTTTGGCTGGCTGGCTACTCGATGTAGTTGTGGAAAACACTGCTCTATGTGTTTGTCTGCGCTGTGAGTCAGTATGTGTGTGTTTGTATTGTGTTCACTTATGTACATCTCCGTTCCTGTCTAGGTCTGCGTCTGGCCCTAAGAAGCCCACCCAGACCACTCTAGGGAACCTGTTTGTGAAGGGATCAGACCAGCTGGCCAGCCAGGCCAAGAGACTGGGTAAGACTGGGGGAGATGGAGGAAGTGAGTGGGGGCGAGAGAGGTTTAAGACTGGGGGAGATGGAGGAAGTGAGTGGCTGGCGAGAGAGGTTTATGACTGGGGAGGTGGAGGGAGTGAGTGGGGGCGAGAGAGGTTTAAGGCTGGGGGAGATGGAGGGAGGGAGATTGTGGGGGCGAGAGAGGTTTAAGACTGGGGGAGATGGAGGAAGTGAGTGGAGGCGAGAGAGGTTTAAGACTGGGGGAGATGGAGGGAGTGAGTGGGGGCGAGAGAGGTTTAAGACTGGGGGAGATGGAGGAAGTGAGTGGGGGCGAGAGAGGTTTAAGACTGGGGGAGATGGAGGGAGTGAGTGGGGGCGAGAGAGGTTTAAGACTGGGGAGATGGAGGAAGTGAGTGGGGGGCGAGAGAGGTTTAAGACTGGGGGAGATGGAGGGAGTGAGTGGGGGCGAGAGAGGTTTATGACTGGTGCTCTTTCTTAATGTGTTTGATTGTTTTTCAGCCATGAAGTCTAACGAGGTGTCTGGCTGCTCAGACGACTTCAAGGACCTGTTATCCATGCCTACCCCGGGAGCCCTCCAACTGAAGAGACACCTCACCAAACCCCCAGGTAACTGACTCAGTCAAGCAGACCAGACCAAACCCATGAACACATCAGATGGGCCATCTGGAGACTAGAGAAAGACAGGAGGGCTTTAGAAGGAAACACTTTTGATTTATTTTTTACCTTGGTGTGTTTTCTCCCTGCTTGTTAATGCATTAGAATTACTGTATATCATCTTTCTCTCTTCTTCTACCTTCTTTCTCACTCCCCCAGGTTCCAAGGGCTCAGCTGGTGCAGGGGTCCAGTCCATCTCTGCCTCTGACCTCCTGAAGCAGCAGAAACAGCAGCAGAAGCAGCTCTTAGAGAACCGTAGACGCCGGGCAGAGGAGATCCAGCAGAGGGTCCTCCAGAACACAGGCAGGGCGGGGGTCCCCGGGGCCTCTCCCCCATCTAGAGGGACCCTCCTTTCCCCTAAGTCTGCCTCAGAACTCCCCAAAGTCACCCAGAGCCCCACCGCCCCCCACACCCCAACACTGGGCAGGGGTTTTAACGAGGGAGACGATATCTTGTTTTTTGACCACACCCCTCCTCCGCCCCCGACGCCACACAGCCTATCAGCAGCCAAGGTAGGTGGTGCTCATCCTATCACATGCTTTCATGCTTAGTGTACACCGTTGCACTGTTGATTTGACTGTAGAATGGATGTCCTAGAGAGGCTAGAGTTCAAAGGTCACATAGTTTGGAGGTTAAAGGTGAAGCTGCCCCTCTCCTCTCTAGTTGGCTGCTCTGAAGAAGCTGAGAGTGAAGGGGGCTGGGCTGGCCAAAGAAGACCCCAATGCTGTGAAAAGGAAGAGGAGCAACAGCACTGACATCACCACCAGGGTGCAGAAGAACCTGTCCTCGCCCGATGGTACACACCTGAGCACACAGACACACGCACACACACACACACACACACACACACACACACAGTCCCTGTTCTTACCCATCCTCTGTGATCTGCCTCTGTACAGGTGAACAGCCTGGGGCCAAGGAGGAGGAGCCAGCCCAGAAGAAGAGGCGGGAAGAAATGGACTACGTCCAATCAGAGGAGTTCAAGAAGATCCTCAACGCCAAGTCCCGGCACGGGGCCGAGCTACAGGCGGTGAGTCAGCAATTACGTAACCATAGCAGCCTAGTGTAACTGCTCCCTTTTCTGTGTAACAGTGTAATGATTCCCACTTATCTCTAGCCCAGTGTTATAATAGTTCCCCTCTCCTGTAATGATTCCCCCTTCCCCTAGACGAGGGTTAATAGTTCCTATCTCTCTCTTTAGGCAGAGTACCAGCAGCAGGAGAGCTACTTTGACCCCCTCGTGTAACAATGTAATGATTCCCCCTTCCCTTAGACGAGGGTTAACAGTTCCTATCTCTCTCTTTAGGCAGAGTACCAGCAGCAGGAGAGCTACTTTGACCCCCTTGTGTAACAATGTAATGATTCCCCCTTCCCTTAGACGAGGGTTAACAGTTCCTATCTCTCTCTTTAGGCAGAGTACCAGCAGCAGGAGAGCTACTTTGACCCCCTGGTGAAGAAGGAGGCGATGGAGGACAAGATGAGGAACATCAGAGAGCAGAAATGTCGAGCCGTCAGCTGTAAAAAGGTCCGTGTCCAATCACAGGTCTTATTCTCTAGTGTCATCAGCTATCAGCTAACGGTTTTATTCTGTTGAGTCAAAATCTACTCCTGGGATTTGAACCATCAGCTTTCCTTTACGTAAGTCAGATGAAAGCGCCCATCTCCTAACACCTCAGAATATTCCCCATGAGCCAACTAGCAATATAGACCGGTACGATTACAACGGTCCCAATGGTGTGTGTAAACCTAGTATGATAGCAGATCGTCCAGACTCCTAGCATGATAGCAGATCGGCCAGACTCCTAGCATGATAGCAGATCGGCCAGACTCCTAGCATGATAGCAGATCGGCCAGACTCCTAGCATGATAGCAGATCGGCCAGACTCCTAGCATGATAGCAGATCGGCCAGACTCCTAGCATGATAGCAGATCGGCCAGACTCCTAGCATGATAGCAGATCGGCCAGACTCCTAGCATGTTAGCAGATCGGCCAGACTCCTAGCATGATAGCAGATCGGCCAGACTCCTAGCATGATAGCAGATCGGCTAGACTCCTAGCATGATAGCAGATCGGCCAGACTCCTAGCATGATAGCAGATCGGCCAGACTCCTAGCATGATAGCCGATCGTCCAAACTCCTAGCATGATAGCAGATCGGCCAGACTCCTAGCATGATAGCAGATCGGCCAGACTCCTCGCATGATAGCAGATCGGCCAGACTCCTAGCATGATAGCAGATCGGCCAGACTCCTAGCATGATAGCAGATCGGCCAGACTCCTAGCATGATAGCAGATCGGCCAGACGGCTCAGAATTCGAATTCACCTACTAGCAACATGATTTAACCGTCCTGTCAGACCAATATAACTGTGTCTTTAGTACAGACACATATTTATCTGTGTTTATCTGTGTCTTGTCTCCAGTGTAAGTACACATACTTCAAGCCTGCTGATCGCTGTGTGGAGGAGAAGCATGAGCTGCAGTGGCACGACGCCACCAAACGCTTCTTCAAGTGCCCCTGTGGACAGAGAGCCATCGCACTGGACCGCCTGCCACACAAACACTGCAGGTGAGACACGTACACACACACACACACTACAGTTTTTATCACGGCCGGTTGTGATACAGCTTGGATTCGAACCAGGGGCTGTAGTGACGCCTCTTGCACTGAGATGCAGTGCCTTAGACCGCTGCGCCACTCAGGGGCCCAGTTGAAACGCACACTCTCAAACACAAAGCAGGTCACGTGCTACTGCCCTCATCAGACATGATAATGCTGCGTTCTCTATTGCAGTAACTGTGGCCTGTTCAAATGGGAAAGGGACGGCATGTTGAAGGTAAGTGTCGCGTTTTTAGTGGGTTTGGAGTTAAGATCCATCTCCCGCCTGATCGGTCCTTGGTTTGACTACTACTTTATGTTCCCTAACTGTTTCCTGTTCCTGTCCACAGGAGAAGTCAGGGCCTAAGATCGCTGGGGAGCTCCTGCAGCCTCGAGGTGACGAGCAGCCCAAGTTCCTCAACAGCATGCAGTAGCCCTGGGTCACTGACCGTCACCTTCATCATTGTCTTCATCATATGAAGCTGCTGGTGCTGTTGGAGTTTCTTGTGTTTATATTTATTTGCATGTCGCTTTTTAAATGTCCTTTTTAATGTGTTTTTTTTAGTGTCAATGTCATTTGAAGTTGATTATGGATTTTAAATTGCTGTGTTTTGAATGGATCTGATTGTATTTCCAGAATGAGTTGTTTGTTGTTCCCTCCTGCTGGGTTTGATGGGAATGTGCTGATTAAATCGTGCTGAGTGATTTACCAACAATCTCCTCCTTTTTCTGACTTGGGCTCGCTGGAAGAAATTGTCTCCGGTGCTATATTGCGTCCTTACAGTCTGGGGGAGTCTTAGAGACAGCCAAAATAGTAACGGGGGCTGGATAAACAGAAGATTGGGTACGTCTGAACCAGGGAGTCTGCTCACTGTTTTGCGTCTCCCAAATGTGATTTAATAACAGCTTGACGTGATAGCCTGCCTCATCACAATGACTTAACAGTCGGTTGTATTGATCGAAGCAGGTTGTGTAGAACACAATCTATCAACCACACCATGTGACCAGGTCATGGCTCATATAAGGAACAAACAGACACTAGTTAAACTCCTGAGGTTAGAGACCTGCCTGTCACAGTCTTTTTAGTTGGACTTCTTTCCTCCAGTTTTCTCCTTTCTCTGTCTCTCTCTGTCTGTCCTCTGCCCAGTGCTGTCTAAAGTTTCAGCTGTGGAATGTTGGTAAGTCTCGCATGGAATCCCCAACTTTTGTCTCCGCCTGATGAGTTCCCCAGGACTCACTCGCACACTCATTTTATCATTCCTTCTTTCTCCAGCTTCTCTCTCCACCCTCCTTCAACTCTCTTTCTCACTCACACACACACACACATTTGATTCAGATTCTGAATCTATGCGCTTAAGAATTCACCCCCTGATTTATCAACACTTACTGTAACAGTAAGAGAAGCTATATATGCGGCAGTACATTGTAGTATTGTCTTTATTGCTGTCTGTGGTCCTGCATTACAGTATAGGTTTCACATTTGTGATTACGGTTACAATACAGAAAAGACCACACAGTTTGATACACAGACAGATGTGAAAGATACACAGACCACACAGATACATGCACAAAGATAGAGATTGAAATAAGCATGCATAGAAACACAACCAATCACGACAGCCTCCTTTTTCCAACTTGACCTGCCACACTCAGTCTTTAAAACGTTACATAATATTACCATTTTAAAATTGATTTGAATCGTTTTGTACTTAAACCTTTTTACTCCGAGGTGAGTGATGGTTTGGCCACCTCCCATGCTCTTGTTATGTCCGTCTGATAGGCTAGGTGTCTTTATTGACACAGGGTCCTGCCAATCACAGGCTGGTGCACTATGTTCTGATCTCCTTGGCCTATGGAGCATGCTCACCAACCGCGGGGATAACGGGGGTAGAGTCCATCATAGTGGAACTCACGCCACTGCTCTGTCTTCTCCCGTGTCCTCTCATCCTGCTCTGTGGATGGAGAGAGGAGAAGAAGGGAGCCGAGAGAGGGGAAAGGAAAAGGGTTGAGGGTTTCTTTGTTTGTGGCAACCTGCAGAGTGTCGAACGCGGAGGACTAAGAACGTGTATTTCTGTCCTTCGTGTGAAACACTTCGGTTTACTTATGTGGGAGAAAACCATTTCCAGAAACACATTAGGCACGATAACTACCACAAACCCAACACATCCCTACACAGACATGTGGTCAAAGTGTTCAGTGCAGCACACTGTGTGGTTCCTTTGATTAGACTCTGTGATTACTGCAGATAAATCAAGCTGTGGCGTTTACCACTAAGAGGTATAAGGGTCTGAGTTGAACCAAATGGGCACTTATGGTTTTAAACCTCATCTTTGGAACAGAGTTAGTCGGTCTTACCATCGCGCTCCTCTTCCACATAGTTCTCAAACTCGTTCCTCTGTTCGTCATAGTACTCCCTCCTCCTCTCATCAGCTGACAGCCTTACCCTCTGCTCAGCTACGGAGGGAGGGAGGGGGAAAGAGAGGGAAGCAAGGCGAAATGGAAGAAGGTGTTATGGTTAGTGAGGTAGAGTGAGATGTGTTGTCTTAGTTACGTCATGAACCTCGAAGATGTTTGGCGCCAAACTTCCAACCTGTCCTCACCTCACACTTTCCTCACGTCACACACTGCAGGCAGTCCACCTCTATCACACAGTGTTTGGGAGAGATACTGTACCTGTTGCTTTATACACACACACACACACACCCACAGGCCAGTACTGTATACATTGGACACTAGCCCTCATTGGGGTACTCATAGACGTTTTAAGGTGACATCACAACATTTCGAGTACACACACACAACAACAACACACACACTGAATAGTAGGTTGTTTTCTTACAAAATGGTTCGGTGGAATGAGGCTTTGCGGAAAGGAAACTTTCTCAGGTACTATGCTTACTGGTTGGGTTTGCTCTCTCTCTCTCTCTCTCTCTCTCTCTCTCTCTCTCTCTCTGTCTGTCTGTCTGTCTGTCTGTCTGTCTGTCTGTCTGTCTGTCTGTCTGTCTGATTCAATTCAATTCAATTCAAAGGGATTTATTGGCATGGGAAACATATGTTTACATTGCCAAAGAAAGTTAAATGAACACTAAACATTACACTCACAATTTTCAAAGGGATAGACACATTTCAAATGTCATATTATGGCTATGCACAGTGTTATAATGATTATGAAAATAGGGAAAATAAATAAACGTAAATGTGGGTTGTATTTACAATGGTGTTTGTTCTTCACTCGTTGCCCTTGTGGCAAACAGGTCACAAATCTCTCTTTCTCTCCCTCTCTCTTTCTCTCCCTCTGTCTCTCTGTCTCTGTCGTCGTGGCTGCAGACCTCCTCACGTGTCTTACTGTAAACCAGTGACCAAGTTAACAGACCTTTTCATTATCCTCCTCAGGTTTCTTCTCTTTCTTTTCTCTCTCTCATTTCCTCTTGTTGTCTCTCTCTCTCTCTGCACTAGAATGGTTCATTGGTCCACACATTCCTGTCTCAGCTCCTGCAGTGCCCTCCCTGCTACCTGCGCATCACTCCCCTAACACGGTCACAACAAAGTCGTATACACCTACACACACATTCACACACACACACACTTCTCCACCTTCTCTCTCGTACACACCCAGCGCCTCAGTGACTGGCTGGCAGGCAATATAAACAGTATTTTGTAACTAAAACTTTCAAGGAATGTGGGCTTATTTTCTCTGACCAGTGGCCCAGAGAGGTGCACTGACAGGGAGCTGGAGCAGACGACAGCCTATCTGTCTCTGGGACTGGCTGAGAGGGACAGAGAGAGAGAGGGAGAGAAGCTGCTCCATACTACCCTGTGACTCCTTTTGCTGCCTCCAGCCAGTGTGTGTGTGTGTGAGTGTGAGTGTGTGTGAGAGTGTGTGTGTGTGTGTGTGTGTGTGTGTGTGTGTGTGTGTGTGTGTGTGTGTGTGTGTGTGTGTGTGTGTGTGTGTGTGTGTGTGTATGTGTGTGTGTGTGTGTGTGTGTGTGTGTGTGTGTGTGTGTGTGTGTGTGTGTGTGTGTGTGTGTGTGTGAAACAGATGGCTTCAAATGCTTTTAAGCTTTTGGGGCAGCTGCTAGCGATTCACCTGTGGGTGATTTGGAGTCTTTAGTCTGCCCTCAGAGTTCACAGCCATGACCTCAAACCACACCATCCAACATTTTAATCCACAGACCATCAAATTAATAGACTTTGAGTACACACACACACACCCACACACACCACCAGCCTCTACAGAGTGCTGTACCTCCCAAAACAAACTGTCCATAATGGCACTAGCAACTTCAACCACATGCAAACACTACCATCATCAACCTGCATGCCCCCTGCCCTGGCTCCATGGTAACGCCCCATAGTGATGGTAAACAGCCTTACCGAGGACCTCCGCCTCATGTTTGGCCGAGCGCCGACTACGCTTTTTGAAGAAATTTGCTGCATCCGCCTCAGGCATGAAGACTCGCCGAGCTGACCCTGGGGGCAGAGGGTAGCAGGGAAGGGTCAAAGAGGGCCATTGGGGTCACTTAGGTTGGGGAGGGGGAATGGAACATATGACACTCACCTTTGGGCTCTGCAGCTTTTCCCTCTCTTCCATCTGCCACCGATGCACTCCGCACCCCGGGGGAGACTGGGAAAGACAGAGGTTTTTGTCAATTTTACACTTGAGCTGATCAGCAAGTCCTCTTTCTAGAAATTATGCACATGCACCTTTCAGAAAAGGTCTGAAAACATCAAACCATTGCCATAATTTTTTTTTTTTTAAGTCACCCTACACCTCCTCTACCATACCCTTCCTTGACCCCCCCCCCCACCCTCCCAGCATGTCAACCCCCTATCGTGGTACTTACATGTGAGGATGAGGAGGGTGGCGAGCAGAGAAAGAAAGACCAGATGAGTCCAGGACATGATGAAGAATACAGTGAAGCAGCGCTGCGAACAGTTATGAACTGAGAGAGGAGGGGGAGAGGGAGAGGCAAGGGAGGGAGAGGGGAGGGAGGGAGGGAGAGGCGAGGGATGGAGAGAGTGGGTGTGAAGAGAAAGAGAAAGAGAGGGAGTTTTGGGGGAGGAGGGACAGCTGGAATTTCATTCGCCCAGAGGAGGGGTGAGGAGAGGGGGCATGAAATATAACCTGAGACAGAATCTGTGTTGTCGTTACTGAGAGACACTTAAGAACCCACGAGAAAAATCTGCAGAGTGCAATGAGTTCGAGGCACTTTAAGGATCATTTGAACTTCCAAACAAAATGTTTCATGCAGAAGGAGAGATAGGAGAGAAGGATGAGAGAGTGGGAAGTATAGGAGAAGGAGAGAGCGCGTGAGAAGGAGCAGAGGCAGAGATTGACGTTCATTACACCTCACAAATCATAAGGGTGTCACTGATCTAAGTCGCAGTATAAGAGCCACACACAGCACAGGGAGTTGAGGAGGATAGTGTGTATGTGGTCTGCTCCGGGTTACTGATCTGAGGTCAGTTCAGGCCAATGAGGGCACATCTTTCATCACTATCCAATCAGTGACCAGGGTCTCGCTGGAGATGTCAAAGCTGCTTTTGTATCCATCAGTTTGTACGTGTGAAGATGTAGTGTGTGTTTCGTGTTTTCAACTCTGATGTTTTTTGCTGCTTGGAAGACTTGTAGACCAGGAGACTCTTAATGAGGAGATGCAGATGGGGATTAAAATGTGTTTGTCTGTGTGTTTGTCTGTGTGTCCACCTGTTGTATTGTGTGTGTGGATGCATATGTTTTCCCCCTGAGGAGAAGCAGGTGTGTGTGTTTCGTGTTGATGCATGCCAGCCGTGACAGACCTGGGCATATGCAAAGCAGCAGAGCCCATTAGCCACTCTGGCATGGATGATCTCAGTACTGTGCATTGCCCCGATGGGCACAGCTCTCATAAGTTACAAACAATGTGGCTGGAGAGGAATATGTGGAATGGTATCAAATACTTGTAACACATGGTTTCCATGTATTTGATGCCCTTCCATTTGCTCAGTTCCAGACATCATTATGAGCCGTCCTCTCCTTAGCAGCCTCCACTGACATTACCCTCATATGACACAACTTATTCACACACAAATGGTAAGTCTTACAAATGATCACTGTAATTCCAGCATCAGTTAGTGAAGTTCCTTCCCTGTCAACCTATTTATGGTCTACTTTTCTTTTTTTCATACCTGGTTTATGACCTTTCACCCCAGGTGTGTGATGGTGTGTGACCCTTGCAGTGAGTGTGTTGCATAGGAGAAGGTGAGTTTTTTTGTTGTACCTCTTTCACACATACACACACACAGGTATGATTGGCAAGCAGGCAAACTAAATGTGCTATCGTGAGAATGATTGTTGAGATATCTCCACTTAATAACGAAATAGATTCACTGCTGCTATCAAAGTCCTTCCTCCTCCCCTTCTTCCTCCTCTCTCTCCTCCTCATTTCCCTGTCTTCCTCCTCTTCTCTCCTCCTGCTCCTCCTCCACACCCTCCTCCTGTCCTCTCCTCTTCCTCCTCTCTTTCTCCTCTCCTCTTCCTCCTTCTCCCCTTCCTCTTCCTCTCCTCCTCCTCATGTCCTCCTTCTCTCATCTTCCTCCTCTTCTCTTCTCTCCACTCCTGACCCACCTCCTCCTCCACCTCCTCTCCTCCTCTTCTCTTTTCAACAAGTGCTACATTACGTGTCAATGACGTCAGACAGTGTTATCCAAGTGCTTTGAAATGTGTATGTCCCATATATATGAGAACTTAGAAGGCTTAGCTGACATGTCTGTTGTATGTTTTTTATATATAATACATGTAACATTTCTGTTGTCTAAATGTTAACCACCCATAGAAGTCTATGAATCTTGTTAGTGTATTTGATGCCATATGTATTACTGACAAGTTCCAGGTAGAACAGATAAGAATCTCGTTAAATTCTTTTATATCTTTTCCGTGTGGGGAAGTGCTGATGCAGCCAGTCAAGATGCTCTCAAATGGTGCAGCTGTATAACCTTTTGGGGATCTGAGGGCCCATGCCAAATCTTTTCAGCCTCCTGAGGGGGAAAAGCTGAATAACTTTTTACTGTTTCACATTCAAGCTTCAAGGTGAAGTTCAGTATTTTTTCTTCTTTCCTCTAAAAGGAATCTACCTTCAGTATCTATGTAGCCACAATAATGACAAACAGCCAGACCACCTCCACAAATACTGCAGAAGTCATCATCCAGTTTACAATGCATTAACTCCACCTTGAGGACTGTTCATGCATTTACATAAACACATGCAGTTGTCTATGAGCTCTCTTTAAGATTCTCTCCATAGGAAACTGGGCAGAGGAGTCTGTCCTTGGCTTCTGTTTATCTGAGTGAATTAGTGCCTTAGAGATGTGTGTGTGTGTGTGTGTGTGTGTGTGTGTGTGTGTGTGTGTGTGTGTGTGTGTGTGTGTGTGTGTGTGTGTGTGTGTGTGTGTGTGTGTGTGTGTGTGTGTGTGTGTGTGTGTGTGTGTGTGTGATCATGAAAAGAGTATGAGGTTTGTGGGTATTGATTTTGACACTGAATTACATGTGTAGGGTTGGTAGGATATCATGTATGGTGTCTGTGATTAAACGGTAGACTCTGAATGGAATGGCTGTTCTCCTTTCCAGGACACACAGACGCGCGTGGCACGGCACACACACACACCCAGCCCTTAGGTGTTTTCTTTGGTTCCACAGGAGAGGTACACACGCAGCCCTTAGGTGTTTTCTTTGGTTCCACAGGAGAGGTACCAGCCCTAGTCAGGAAACATCTCAGCCTCCGTTTGAAAACACAGGGGAAACACTCGCCTCACACACATAAACTCTCTTTCCTTCACACATATGTAGATCCTATCACTTGCCTGGTATCCAGACTGGTGGTGTATATGGAAATTGGACTTGGATGCTATCCATCTTAATTGTAATGCTCTTTCTCTGTCTTTAAATGGTCCTTTTTGTTCCATCCCCCCCCCCCCCCTCACTATTCTAAGAACTCTACCTCCCCCCAACACTGTGTCTGGATCTGGGACAAGGTGGGACACTGGGATTGTACGTGTCTCCAAGGTGATGGAGATTTCACAGAGCTTTAGCCGCTGAATATTCATGAGGCCTGGGGCCGGGGGGAGGAGCTGGCTGGGAGTGTGTCTGGAAAGCAGATTGGGTCGAGGGGGAAGGGGAAGTTTAGGTAAAACACATCAGATTTAGGGGATCAAGAATGGTCTCTGAGGTGGTGTGTGTGTCTGGGATGTGGCACAAAGGAGTGAGGAAACCAAAAGAGTATCTCACCCTCCTCATTAGAATCTCACCCTCCTCATTAGAATCTCACCATCCTCATTAGAATCTCACCCTCCTCATTAGAATATCACCATCCTCACTAGAACTCCAAGGAACAGATGATAAAGAGAGTAAAGCAATTGATTCTGAGTCTGTTTATTGTTAGTTACATCGACAATAATGAAAGGAAATCACATAAACTAATTTTCAAACCATTTTTAAACATAAGTACTCATTACAAACTCATTAAAAGCAGCATAGATTTGATTGTTAAGGCGGGGATGTAAAATACAACTAGGATTCTGTTATATTGAGGCATCAAGGTTACTGGTATTTCATGGTGGACTGGTCTACAAAGCGACACCCTGAGTACCTGGTTTCCAAAGTGAACTAAAACACACCCATATTCATAACAGCAATAGCCTGCTATTCACCTTCATCCACTCATCTCTTTCATATACACTCTCTTTCTCCCAGTCTATCACGCTCTCTCTCTCTCTCTCTCACACATTCTACCTCTGCTCCTCTCACTTCAGTCCACCACACAGTAAGTACTTTATTGTTAGGCAGAAGATGATTACATCAATCAATGTTTAACTGTGCAATTAACATCCATTTAGTTTAATATGTTGAACACACCCGGAAAACATCCCTGACTGGACACTTGGACACTCTCTCTCGCCCAATGAATAAATGACTCCTGTCACTGAGACTCAGTTTATTGGCTGGTGGATTTGTCAACTTTTTTCAATCTCCTTTGATTGGTAGGTTGTTACTGGTGAGTGACCGTCACACTGCGGTGGGCGGGCTCTCTCACAGATTGGTCCTATCCCCTTGCACCAGACAGCCCCTTACAGCCCAGGTATCCTATAACACATGCAACAGACAGTGTTAGACACAGCACACTGTTACACACAGTTTATTAACAATGTGTTTGATGTATACTGTGTCACTCCTGCAGAGATGTGATGTACCTCGAATGTGGCGTCATCAACAGCATATTTGCTTGCTGCGATCTCGTACACCTCCTTCCCTATGTTCTCCTGGGTGGTTCCCCTCGCGTCAATGGAGTAGCAGTTAGCTCCGGCATAGTGGCAGGGGATGGCCTACACCCACACACACTTCCATGATTTATGGATCCTAGAATGGTTAGGTATATATGGCTTCCAGAGCGTTTTTCAGTGGTGAGTGTGTTACCTTGCGGAAGCCCTGCTTCTGGTTCATTTCAGATCCATGAATCAATAGAGGGTGGAAGAACACTGTCTCCTTTCTCCATCTCCAGGTGCACCCTGGGATGATTGGGGTCATAGTCACGGACACCGTGGTACATCTTATTGACCCCGCCCCGAGGAAGAGGAAAGGGAAGTGATGTCACAAGATCTAGTGGGGGTAGTCATGCTTGTTGAGGATGCAGCTGTGTGTGTACTACCTCCCACTCTGGGTAGTCGTGTTCTTTGAGGGTGCCATGGTGAGAACCAGGAAGGACCACCAGGGAGTGAACCTTCTCCATGGCGGTCCAGGACCACACAATACGGTCCGCCGGACAGAGTGGAAAATAATGCAGGTCCTGGTGCATGGAGTGACGAGATGTCTTATTACCTGAGCTAGATCACACACACAAATAAACATATATTAAATAGACAGACTCCCTGTTTTCACTCTCTAGAAGGTGTGTCTATGTGTGTCTTTCTGGATAAGGGTCAGTGTTAGGGGTTGAAGGTCAGGGGTTAGAGTTCAGACCTGTGTCTGAGGGCTTGTTGATCAGCATGGTGTGCATGGCCATGATGTTGGACCAGTGAAACACTCCACATATCAAATCAAATTTATTTATATAGCCCTTCGTACATCAGCTGATATCTCAAAGTGCTGTACAGAAACCCAGCCTAAAACCCCAAACAGCAAGCAATGCAGGTGTAGAAGCACGGTGGCTAGGAAAAACTCCCTAGAAAGGCCAATACCTAGGAAGAAACCTAGAGAGGAACCAGGCTATGTGGGGTGGCCAGTCCTCTTCTGGCTGTGCCGGGTGGAGATTATAACAGAACATGGCCAAGATGTTCAAATGTTCATAAATGACCAGCATGGTCGAATAATAATAAGGCAGAACAGTTGAAACTAGAGCAGCAGCACAGTCAGGTGGAAGTTGAAACTGGAGCAGCAGCATGGCCAGGTGGACTGGGGACAGCAAGGAGTCATCATGTCAGGTAGTCCTGGGGCATGGTCCTAGGGCTCAGGTCCTCCGAGAGAGAGAAAGAAAGAGAGAAGGAGAGAATTAGAGAACGCACACTTAGATTCACACAGGACACCGAATAGGACAGGAGAAGTACTCCAGATATAACAAACTGACCCCAGCCCCCCGACACAAACTACTGCAGCATAAATACTGGAGGCTGAGACAGGAGGGGTCAGGAGACACTGTGGCCCCATCCGAGGACACCCCCCGGACAGAGCACATAATAGTGCTCAGATGGTGCCGGAAGAAATGGCAACCGTTTTACAGGCGCCTAACCAATTGTGCTATTATGTGGGTTTTTTTCGTGTTATTTGTAACTTATTTTGTACATAATATTTCTGCCACCGTATCTTACCGCAAAAAGAGCTTCTGGATATCAAGACAGCGATCACTCACATCAGATCAGCCAAAGATATTTTCTTCAAAAAGCAGGACACACAGGATGTACTTCAGACACTCGACAAGGCCAATATCCCCGTCATTGGCAGGAGAAAGAGACGCAGGTATAGAGGACACAGGGCGGTGTGCCTTGTAAGGATCCGCCGACGACGAGTGGGAATTCTGCCCTTTCCATCAATATTACTTGCCGACGTACAATCATTTGACAATAAATTAGACGAGGTATGATCATGAATATCCTACCAACGGGACATCAAAAACTGTAATATCTTATGTTTCACCGAATCGTGGCTGAGTGATGACATGGATAACATTCAGCTGGCATGATATACCCTGCACCGGCTAGATAAAACAAGGGGAGGCGGTCTGTGTATATTTGTAAACAACAGCTGGCGCATGAAATTTAAGGAAGTCTCTAGATTTTGCTCACCTGAGTATCTCATGATAAGCTGTAGACCACACTATTTGCCAAGACAGTTTTCATCTATATTTTTCGTGGCTGTTTATTTACCACCACAGACGGATGCTGGCACTAAGACCGTACTCAGTCAGCTGTATAAGGAAATAAGCAAACAGGAAAACGCCCACCCAGGTTGGCACTCCTACTGGCCGGGGACTTTAATGCAGGAAAAATGAATTCAGTCTTACCTAATTTCTATCAGCATGTTAAATATGCAACCAGAGGGAAAATAAACTCTAGACCACCTTAACACCACACACAGAGACGCATACAAAGCTCTCCCTCACCCCCCCATTTGGCAAATCTGACCATAATTCCATCCTCCTGATTCCTGTTTACGAGCGAAAACTAAAGCAGGAAGCACAAGTGACTCGGTCAATAAATAAGTGGTCAGATGACGCAGATGCTAAGCTACACCACATCAGTCACTGGCTTCATAAATAAGTGCATCGATGACTTCATCCCCACAGTGACTGTACGTACATACCCCAACCAGAAGCCATGGATTACAGGCAACATCCTCACTGAACTAAAGGTTAGAGCTGCCACCTTCAAGGAGCGGGACTCTATCCCGGACGCTTAGAAGAAATCCTGGTACGCCCTCTGACGAATCATCAAAAAGGCAAAGCTCCAATACAGGACTAAAATTGAATCATACTACATCAGCTCCGACGCTCATTGGATGTGGCAGAGCCTGCAAACTATTACAGACTACAAATGGAAGCACAGCTGCGAGCTGCCCAGTGACACAAGCCTACCAGACGAGCTAAATAACTTATATGTTCGCGTCGAGGCAAGCAACATTGAGGCATGCATGAGAGCATCAGCTGTTCTGGACGACTGTGTGATCACGCTCTCCGTAGCCGACGTCAGTAAGACCTTAAAACAATCACAAGGCCGCTGGGCCAGACGGATTACCTAGACGGGTGCTCCGGGCATGTGCTGACCAAATGGCAAGTGTCTTCACTGACATTTTCAACATGTCACTGATTGAGGCTGTAACACCAACATATTTCAAGCAGACCACCATAGTCCCTGTGCCCAAGAACACTAAGGTAACCTGCCTAAATGACTATCGAGCCATAGCATTCACGTCTGTAGCCATGAAGTGCTGTGATAGGCTGGTCATGGCTCACATTAACACAATTATCCCAGAAACCCTAGACTCACTCCAATTTGCATACCGCTCAAATAACAACAAATCAACTGTGACGCTTTGGGCTATGTGCCCTGAACAACTACAAAGTTAACTTCCCACAAAACAGGTGGGGGAAAAGGGTACCTAAGTATGGTTCTCAATCAGAGACAACGATAGACAGCGGCCTCTGATTGAGAACCACACCCGGCCAAACACATAGAAATAGAAAAACATAGAAAAAAGGACATAGAATGCCCACCCTAGTCACACCCTGGCCTAACCAAAATAGAGAATAAAAAGCCTCTCTATGGCCAGGGCGTGACAGGTATTCATTGACTACGGCTCAGCGTTCAACACCATAGTGCCCTCAAAGCTCATCACTAAGCTAAGGATCCTGGGACTAAACACCTCCCTCTGCAACTTGATCCTGAACTTCCTGACAGGCCGTCCCCAGGTGGTAAGGGCAGGTAACAACACATCTGTCACGCTGATCCTCAACACTGGAGCCACTCAAGGGTGCGTGTACAGTCCCCTCCTGTACTCCCTGTTCACCCACTACTGCATGGCCAGGCACGACTCCACCACATCATTAAGTTTGCAGATGACACGCCTGATCACTGACAACGACGAGACAGCCTATAGGGATGAGGTCAGAGACCTGGCCGGGTGGTGCCAGAATAACAACCTATCCCTCAACGTAATCAAGACAAAGGAGATGATTGTGGACTACAGGAAAAGGAGGACCGAGCACGCCCCCATTCTCATCGACCGGGCTGTAGTGGAGCAGGTTGAGAGCTTCAAGTTCCTTGGCGTCCACATCACTAACAAACTAGAATGGTCCAAACACACCAAGACAATCGTGAAGAGGGCACGACAAAGCCTATTCCCCCTCAGGAAACTAAAAAGATTTGTCATGGGTCCTCAGATCCTCAAAAGGTTCTACAGCTGCAACATTGAGAGCGGTTGAGTGGTTGCATCACTGCCTGGTACGGCAACTGCTCAGCCTTCGACAGCAAGACACTACAGAGGGTAGTGCGTACGGCACCGACCATCACTGGGGCTAAGCTACCTGCCATCCAGGACCTCTATACCAGGTGGTGTCAGAGGAAGGCCCTCAAAATTGTCAAAGACTCCAGCCACCCCAGTCATAGACTGTTCTCTCTGCTACCACATGGCAAGAGGTACCAAAAGGATTCTCAACAGCTTTTAACCCCAAGCCATAATACTCCTGAACAGCTAATCAAATGGCTACCCGGATTATGCATTGTGTTCCGCCAACCCCTCTTTCACCCTGCTGCTACTCTCTGTTAATCATCTTTGCATAGTCCCTTGAACTAATCCTACATGTACATATTACCTCAAATAGCCCGACTAACAGGTGCACCCACACATTGACTCTGTACAGGTACCACCTGTATATTGCCTCTGTACAGGTACCACCTGTATATTGCCTCTGTACAGGTACCACCTGTATATTGCCTCTGTACAGGTACCACCTGTATATTGACTCTGTACAGGTACCACCTGTATATTGCCTCTGTACAGCTACCACCTGTATATTGCCTCTGTACAGGTACCACCTGTATATTGCCTCTGTACAGGTACCACCTGTATATTGACTCTGTACAGGTACCACCTGTATATTGACTCTGTACAGGTACCACCTGTATATTGCCTCTGTACAGGTACCACCTGTATATTGCCTCTGTACAGGTACCACCTGTATATTGCCTCTGTACAGGTACCACCTGTATATTGACTCTGTACAGGTACCACCTGTATATTGCCTCTGTACAGGTACCACCTGTATATTGCCTCTGTACAGGTACCACCTGTATATTGCCTCTGTACAGGTACCACCTGTATATTGACTCTGTACAGGTACCACCTGTATATTGCCTCTGTACAGGTACCACCTGTATATTGCCTCTGTACAGGTACCACCTGTATATTGCCTCTGTACAGGTACCACCTGTATATTGACTCTGTACAGGTACCACCTGTATATTGCCTCTGTACAGGTACCACCTGTATATTGCCTCTGTACAGGTACCACCTGTATATTGACTCTGTACAGGTACCACCTGTATATTGCCTCTGTACAGGTACCACCTGTATATTGCCTCTGTACAGGTACCACCTGTATATTGCCTCTGTACAGGTACCACCTGTATATTGCCTCTGTACAGGTACCACCTGTATATTGCCTCTGTACAGGTACCACCTGTATATTGACTCTGTACAGGTACCACCTGTATATTGACTCTGTACAGGTACCACCTGTATATTGCCTCTGTACAGGTACCACCTGTATATTGCCTCTGTACAGGTACCACCTGTATATTGCCTCTGTACAGGTACCACCTGTATATTGCCTCTGTACAGGTACCACCTGTATATTGACTCTGTACAGGTACCACCTGTATATTGACTCTGTACAGGTACCACCTGTATATTGCCTCTGTACAGGTACCACCTGTATATTGCCTCTGTACAGGTACCACCTGTATATTGCCTCTGTACAGGTACCACCTGTATATTGACTCTGTACAGGTACCACCTGTATATTGACTCTGTACAGGTACCACCTGTATATTGCCTCTGTACAGGTACCACCTGTATATTGACTCTGTACAGGTACCACCTGTATATTGCCTCTGTACAGGTACCACCTGTATATTGCCTCTGTACAGGTACCACCTGTATATTGCCTCTGTACAGCTACCACCTGTATATTGCCTCTGTACAGGTACCACCTGTATATTGCCTCTGTACAGGTACCACCTGTATATTGACTCTGTACAGGTACCACCTGTATATTGCCTCTGTACAGGTACCACCTGTATATTGACTCTGTACAGGTACCACCTGTATATTGACTCTGTACAGGTACCACCTGTATATTGACTCTGTACAGGTACCACCTGTATATTGCCTCTGTACAGGTACCACCTGTATATTGACTCTGTACAGGTACCACCTGTATATTGACTCTGTACAGGTACCACCTGTATATTGCCTCTGTACAGGTACCACCTGTATATTGCCTCTGTACAGGTACCACCTGTATATTGCCTCTGTACAGGTACCACCTGTATATTGCCTCTGTACAGGTACCACCTGTATATTGCCTCTGTACAGGTACCACCTGTATATTGACTCTGTACAGGTACCACCTGTATATTGACTCTGTACAGGTACCACCTGTATATTGCCTCTGTACAGGTACCACCTGTATATTGACTCTGTACAGGTACCACCTGTATATTGACTCTGTACAGGTACCACCTGTATATTGCCTCTGTACAGGTACCACCTGTATATTGACTCTGTACAGGTACCACCTGTATATTGACTCTGTACAGGTACCACCTGTATATTGACTCTGTACAGGTACCACCTGTATATTGACTCTGTACAGGTACCACCTGTATATTGACTCTGTACAGGTACCACCTGTATATTGCCTCTGTACAGGTACCACCTGTATATTGCCTCACTACCGTTATTTTTTACTGTTTTTATTTTTATTGAATTTTTCTTATCTATTGTTTACCTAATACCTATTTTTTACTTAGGAACTGCACTGTTGGTTAAGGGCTTGTATTCTGCGCACGTGACAAATACACTTTGATTTGATTTGAATGCAGGATATGAGAACGACAAAGACAAGTGAAATAATAAAGAAATAAAGGACAGAAAGACTGTAAGAAGAACGTGTGTGTTGAGCTTGAGAGAGAGTGTGTGTGTGTGTGCTTGAGAGAGAGTGTGTGTGTGTGCTTGAGAGAGAGTGTGTGTGCTTGAGAGTGTGTGTGTGTGCTTGAGAGAGAGAGTGTGTGTGTGTGTGTGTGTGTGTGTGTGCGTGCGTGCGTGTGAATGAATGCGTCCGTGTCAGCCTGATCACTAGAAATACACTTTGATTTCGGACGTTTGAAAAGGTCCTAAAAACATATGTATGCCTTCCTCGGCGCGAACTTGTGATGCTCGGGGACGAAGCGCGCTGCTCAGACCACTGCGCTACGGCAGCTCCCAATGCTCTACCAAGCCGCAATGAATAATTAATCCATCAAAAATAGCTGTTAATCCAAAAGATGTCGAATTTCGAAGGGAAACTATGAGATCTGATGCAGTCCGGATGCGTGGGTGTGTGTCCATGCAGTGTGTGTACCTGGTTCCAGGCTACAGTAGCGGAATAACTCAGGCTCTTCCTGCAGCTTGGAGATGGCCTTCTGGTCAGGGATGAACTCTGACTTGGCGATGGACACGTCCCTCATCACCACCAGCCCCGGGACCTGCACCTCCCGACGGAATATCCGCTCAAACGCCGCCCTGCCACACACACACACACACACAAACTCAGTCCTTGTTCAGTGTAGCATCACTAATTAAGCCCAGCTGGTAAAGCCATGTGTCTCTGGTACAGAGGAGCAGTGTTCTAGTGTTCTGCTGGTGAACCATGCTGCATGTGGGGTCAAAGACAGGGGACATATTGAAGCGCTGGTGGAGACAGTCAAGTGAAGTGATCTTCAGGCATTTTTCTCTTCTGTGGTCTTTTTCTACTTTTATCATTGAGCATTCTACGTTAGACGCCTGTTTTTTGTTTATCTAGTGTTATCCTTTCAGTAACATCTGAGACCTTTTCTGTTGTCTCTCTCATGGTGTTGTGGCCTTACCTGAATCTGTCAATGTGCTCCCCAGACACCAGGCCCTTGATAAGAAGAAAGCCATCCTCCTCATAGGAGATTCTCTGCTCAGTGCTCAGCAGATCATTGTCAAAGGAATACCTGGATACAGCAAGTGAATGACAGTGTGATAAACGCTTATTAGACTCAGAGTGATGGTAACTCAAAGTTGAATGAACTACTGAGATGATCTCAGCATTGTGTAATGTGCACAGTAAGTAGGGCAAGGGTCAATATCTGTACTTTTAGACTGTCCTGATATAAGGCCATTGACATGGTCAAAAGCAGCACAAATAGGAGATTGATGTGTCACTTACTGTACCTCAGTGCTTGTGGTTGATAGTAGGCAACGTTTTTGCCAGAGGTTGATGCTTGCTTTATGCAATGAATTAAGGCCATATATGAATTATTTCCTACAACAAAATTGTTATTTGTAGCTATTACACATTTATGTAAGCTATGTTATACCGTTAATTATAACAACAAATTAAATTGTGAATAAGCTATAGCCTAATAGTTAGACTATACAAGCGGGCGTTTTACGCATTCATAGGCTATAAGATAATGTAGTTTATATGCATAAATGAACACATTTACAGAAAAGAAATACATTTTGCAATGTTATAGTTCCACTTCCAATGCTCAGTTTGCTCTGAAAAAGCCTGACAATTACAGTAAAACAGTTGAAAAGGATACAACAAAAGAAGATGGTCGATCGAGATGATTCACGACCAATTTCAGTCTGTCTGCCGCTCCAGACATTTTGCAAGAATATATGTTTTATTGTGTATTCCCTTCGATGCGCAGACAGCCATATGCCCACTGTTATGTAGACCTATGCTGCTGGTGTAGGCTACTCTCCAACTAGGTCAAGGTTCACAAGTGAGAATGTCACACCCTGATCTGTTTCACCTGTCTTGTGATTGTCTCCAGGTGTCACCCATCTTCCCCATTATCCTCTGTGTATTTATACCTGTGTTCTCTTTGTTTCGTTTGTAGAACCTTCCAGCGTTTCCCCTTGCTCCTGTCTTGGTTCCTGTTTTATAGGTTTTGCTGGTTTTGACCCTTCTGCCTGCCCTGACCCTGAGCTTGCCTGCCGTCCTGCACCTTTGCCCCACTACTCTGAATTACCGACCTCTGCCTGACCTGACCCTGACTGCCATCCTATACCTTTGCCCCTGTTGTTGTAATAAACATTGTTACTTTGACACAGTCTGCATCTGGGTCTTACCTTAAACGTGATAGAGAAGGACATTGACAGATGCGCACACACACACACACACACACACACACACACACACACACACACACACACACACACACACACACACACACACACACACACACACACACACACACACACACACACACGTTTGTTGTACTTTTCTTTTGGGGTAAAAACAATTGAGTCCCATTCAATATCCTATTTTCCCTTACATCTAACCCTTAACCTAACCCTTACCTTAATACACACAACAACAAAAAACCTAACCCTAAACTGAACCCTAATTGTAACCCTTTTGGTCCCCACAAGGATAGTAAAACCAAACACACACACACACACACTATTAATTGAATGGAAGCTTTCCCTCATTTCAGCCTGGCCGCAGAGCTCATTTCAGTCATGGTCAACAACAACAACAAACAAGGAAATAAATAATTGGACACAAAACACTAAATACCACTCCTCAATCCTGTCCGATGGCAACCATCCGCATATGCCCACAAGACATGAGAGAATAAAAGAAAACAGAGCATCTTCGTGACAAACTTACAAAACATGCAACAGATATAGCCTTATAATTGAATGAACTATTATGGGACAGAAATCAACAGATATAGCCTAAATATTGAATAAACTATTATGGGACAGAGATCAACAGATATAGCCTAAATATTGAATAAACTATTATGGGACAGAGATCAACAGATATAGCCTAAATATTGAATAAACTATTAGGGGACAGAGATCAAAAGATATGGCTTAAATATTGAATAAACTATTAGGGGACAGAAATCAACAGGCGCAGACTCAAGTGAGAATGAATTCCCTTAGCCTAAGTAGATCGATCCATGCATGCTTCCAAAATCAAATGGCCCAATCCAATTCCAAGAGTTAATCAATTAATAGCAGGAGTGGAAAAAGTACACAATTGCCATACTTGAGTAAAAGTAAAGATACCTTAATAGAAAATGACTCAAGTAAAAGTGAAAGTCCCCCAGTGAAATACTACTTGAGTAAAAGTATAAAATAATTTTGTTTTAAATATTCTAAAGTATCAAAAGTGAAAGTATAAATAATTTCAAATTACTTATATTAAGCAAACCAGATTGCAACATCTTCTTGTATTTTTAATGTATGGATAGCCAAGGGTACACCAACACTCAGACAAAATTTACAGATGAAGCATGTGTGTTTAGTCTGCCAGATCAGAGGCAATAAGGATGACCAGTGATGTTTCCTTAATTAGTGCGTGAAAACAGACAATTTGACTGTCCTGCTAAGCATTCAAAATGTAATGAGTACTTTTGGGTGTCAGGGAAAATGTATGGAGTAAAAAGTGTATTCTTTTCTTTAGAAATGTAGTGAAGTAAAGGTAGTCAAAAATATAAATAGTAAAGTAAAGTACAGTACAGATACCCCCCAAAAGTACTCAGAAGTACTTAAAAGTATTTTTACTAAGTAGTTTGCACCACTGATTAATAGGCCTTGTTGTCAGAGAATGTCGGCTAAGATGTATCTGTGTACTAAGCCTACTGCAGGAGGCGCTACAAAACTACTCATTGAATGAAGGGCCATATTGGTGCTGCTGGTATGCGGCCACCAATCGCATTCAGTTTATTTCCCCCCTCTCTCTCCGTGTCAGCAGCAGCATAGGCGGAGGCGTCAGAATGTGGGCAGCCACAGTTTGCACCTCTACCGGTTCATCCACGGACACAATCCGTTCTCACTCCCCATAAGCTCCCTGCTCGTCATAGAAGTGAGCTTTCGGGAATCTGGTCTGTAATTTTGTATCATTTGAACTTTGAATACGGTGTTCAAGTGAGAACATTCTGTACGGAATAATGTGAGCAAGAGAAAAGCAAGACGTAGACGAACTGTTTTTTTACGGGTGGGTGGAAAGACGGGCATCCGGCCTCCGAGGAAGCGCCCATCGAGGTGTGGAAGTCAGGTAGAAACAACGTACATCGTTTTTGGTAAGTAGCCAAATGTTGTGGCTTCATGTAGGTTTACAAGCACACTATCCATCAGAATGGCTACTGAAATGCCGATTTGAAATGACTAGAAACAATGTTACCAGCGCGCAATGTTGCGTCGCCACAAGGGTCTGGTTGAGTTGACCAACTATTTTGCTCGCTTGTCAAAATAGGACTAGCTACCGGACACCTACTAATATGAGTTGTATTAACACAATTATATGTGTGGTTTAAATACCTTAGTGAGTGGTTACAATGGGCAATACCATTGCTGTTTATTTGCCTTCAACCTATAGGCTAACTTACGCACCATTTGATTTTCAACACCATGTTGTCAACATCTTTTAGGCTATAACCCAGGAAAATCGGAAGCATGTAACGTCACATACAGTAGGTTACATTGAAAGTGCTGAGTATGCCAATGCCTTGTGCCGTGTCAGTTAGATGCATGTCATCACATTCTATACACAGATTCCTTTCAGGGTTACACTGGCTTCGTTTGTTTTTGCCCAATTTTATGTTTTGCTGTAGCCTATCTGAACCGTTAAAATAACAATGTATTATAGGCTTTACGGTCCATAACAGGTGTCGCACATTGTACGTTTGTGTCAAATGTGCATATATGAAACTGATTGGCTACTGTGTACAATGTTATCAATGAATGTAAGGTTGATAGGCCAATAAGTTATAATTCACAGCATATAGATGTCTGAACGAGGTTTACTGTAAGTGTGTAATAGTGATGATGAGGAATTGGTTCCTTGGACCACAGTAATACCTGGCACACTCTAATCTCAGTCTAGCAGCTCTTAGCTGTGACTGCCTCTCAGGGAAACAATATCATGGTATAATTGGTGGAAATGGATCAGTTCAGTCAGATTTCCCTCTGAAAACCATGCCACAAAGATAACAGGCAAGCAGACTGGCATTGGATGCATCCCCCATGAAGGTCAAACCTTGATAGTGTAGTTGGAAGAGGGCAACAATAGAGAAGAATTGAGGTAACGCATTATGTCCATCTTTCCTATCCTATTGGCAGTTCCGAATTTTGACAGGTGTGTGGTTGTGATGACGCTCGTCCTCCTGTGCTCGTCTCATTGGAGCTGTGTCATTTCACCTCTGACCCCTGTGATGTTTTTCCAGTGGTGGTGTAGCCTACATGTCTGTTTGGAACAGCCCTTTACTGTGCGTCTGGAGCCAATATGGCCCTGGGCTGAAATGCACACCCTCCCCACCATCTATCCCCCCCAGCACTGCATGTGTCCGGAGTGTGTTTTTCATCCACCATAGGTGTGTCAAATCTTAGTAGTTGTCAGTTAGTTCTTGGCCAAGAGGTATGTGTGTACATGTACTCAGGTTAGTCCGAGCAGTTCCCTGCAGCTAGAATGACCCAGATCAGGAGTATGTAGCCAAGTTGTTCTATCCGTGTGAATCCAATCCCTCATGACAGGCTAATTATACTGACCCAAACCCTCATGTTTCTGTCCCAACTCTCTCTAATCTCTCTCTAGTGCTACAGTGTAACCCTGCTGACAATAGCAGGCCACGATAACCTTGATATTGATCAGTCTCAGTGCTGGGAGGTGAAGCGCATGGAAGGATAACGGAGACCGAATCAGATTATATACAGTTGTGATGGTGTACTGGTGCTCTGTGTGTTTCCTCTGTCGTGACCCATGAAAAGGCTCACACTCATCCTCTCCGGTCCGATTGGATATGATCATGTCGGTTATTCATGGTAGATGCACGGAATGTCGTGCGGTACAGTCTGTCTTTTGCCAGCCCCCTCTTTCTCTCGCTCTGTCTCTCTCGCTCTGTCTCTCTCGCTGTCTCTCTCGCTCTGTCTCTCCCCCTCTGCTTCTGTGTGTTTGTGTCAACTCCCCTCTCTCCTCCTTTGACACCAGACTCTAAGCCGGTGCCATCCTCTCTCTCCCTCTGTCTTTGGGAAGGTTCCTCTGTGAGTGTTCTTTTCATGGGACCCTCTGCTTACTATACCCACAGTGTCTGCCTGTCTGTCTGTCTGACAAATGTTCAATCCATATGTCTGTCTGTCTGCCTTCACATGCAAATCAGCAGATCAAGTCTGAGGGAGGAGAGATGAGAGGAGAGGAGGGGATGAAAAATAGAGATGGTCCAGCAGTGGTGGAAAAAATACTCAATTGTCATAGTTGAGTTAAAGTAAAGATACCTTAATAGAAAATGACTCCAGTGAAAGTGAAAGTCACCCAGTAAAATACTACTGGAGTAAAAGTCTAAAAGTATTTGGTTTTAAATATACTTAAGTATCAAAAGTAAATGTAGTTGCTAAAATATACTTGAGTTTCAAAAGTAAAAGTACGAATAACAAAACATTCCTTATATTAAGCAAACCAGATGGCACAATTTTTAAATTATTTTTATTTACTGATAGCCAGGTTCACACTCCAACACTCAGACATCATTTAAAACCAAAGTATTTGTGTTTACTTATTCTGCCAGATCAGAGGCAGTCGGGATGACCTGGGATGTTCTCTTGATAAGTGAAGTGTGTGAACTGGACCATTTCCTGTCCTGCTAAGCATTCAAAATGTAACGAGTACTTTTGGGTGTCAGGGAAAATGTATGAAGTAAAAAGTACAGAATTGTCTTTAGGAATGTAGTAAAGTAAAAGTTGTCAGAACCCCCCCAAAAAACTACTTAAGTAGTACTTTTAAAGTATTTTTTACTTAAGTACTTTACACCACTGGGGTCCAGACTGTTCTCCCTATATGAACGTGTTAACTCTGGTGGGTGGAGGGGTGGTGTTGACAGAGTAATGCCCACAATGACAGTACACACATTCTCAGTGCAGATGTGCTGAAGTACGCAGTATGCTCATAAAGTTCCTGTCTGCTATGGGAGGGGGGATATCTCACTCTGACAGGCTTACAGAGGATCATCCTAGGTTAGAACACACTGTTGCCATTGACAACAGAACCAGGCGCTATCTCTTTCTCGATTTCTGTCCATCCCAACTTATGAGATTTCTCTCTCTCTCTCTCTCTCTTTTTCACTCTCTCTTTTTCACTCTTTTTCACTATCACATCAGGCATTAATCTTGTGTTCTGTTACTGTGTCTTGAGAGAGCTCATTGATTTGGGACAAGAGATACAGCACACAGACCGTGCCCACAGCCTGATCTGTACCTATTACTGAAGATATCGTCAACACCGTACTGAGGGATGAACAACTGCGTGCGGGCGAGAGAGCAAGATGTACATTTTCCATGACTTTATTCCTCTTTAGTCCTTGTGTGAATGTTCATGTGTGTGTCTGTGAGGCATGCACATTCCTATTCCTGCTCGTATGATTATATGTGGAGGAAGAGATGGATTGGGAAGGCAGGCTAACTCACACAGCCCCCCCCCCTCAGTCTGGTCAGCCAGGGGTTAAACTGTTTGCCTGGACGTGTGGAATGTAACATCAGATTATCATTAGGGGCAATCAGATGCTTTCTCTCAGTTCCTGATTCCTGAGAGGAGGACAGAGAAGAGCGGGAGGAGGAGGAGTGGATGCTGACGAAGCCCCCCGTTTATCTATCATCTGATGCCATGTGTCTTCGGGACAACGTCCGTTGTCATTGGGTGTATTTTGGGTCGCTTAGCAATTATTTATTTTTTCCGGGGCAGTCTAATTGGAGGCTTGATAATGAGTGTAATTATTGCAGCCTGAGTGTGCCTCACACCCACACAGACACATTTAAAGAGTCATAGAGCAGAGGTACAGGAATGTACAGAGGGCTATAGAACTAGCCAGGGAACAGCATTCTGTAAGATGGAATACACCGAGGTGTTACCTCTAACACTTTATCATTGCTATTTTCCCAATTTCATAGTCATGTACATTGTCTATACTGCACGTGACGAAGTATGGACAATACGCCGTTAAAGTGTAGTGGGGCTCATTTGATGGGTGACCATGCCTGAAACCGAATGACTTATTGGCTTTCTCCACTTACGTAGCAGCTGCCTGTGTCCAAACCCCTGCTGTGTGTGTGACAACAGTTGCCCAGCTCTTTTTCCCAGGCCTGCTTCAGAACATGGGTGACTGAATCAGCACAACTAGCGAGGGGAGGCGGAGGGACGGACACATGTCCACACGTGCTGATTATGGAAGCTATGTCAGCCACGTAAGGAATGTGGAAGAGGGGTGGGCTTGGGTGTTTGTATGGTGGGGGATCATCTCCTTCTGTCTCTGTGTTCACAGTTTGAAAGTGAAACTGAGGAAGTGGTGGTGGGTGGACTCTTCAACTGTAGAAGACTTTCAGTATCGTTGATGAGTGGTATGATCTGATGACCAGTCATGGTATATTAGAAAAGCTGTCAGGGGTCGTCGCTGTCTCATTGTCTGTTGTACTGCTCTCCAAACGATTAGACTGTACTTTCAAGGTGTGCTGGATACGCGCACACATCCTTGGCCTGCTATGGCGACAGAGCCGCAGCTTCCTTCCTGCTGTTCAATGGAGAGCGTTGAGATCATATATACAGTAATAAGCCATTTTATATCAGCCTGCAGTGTGTGTGTGTGTGTGTGTGTGTGTGTGTGTGTGTGTAGGGCAACAGTACAATACCAGTCTATTGTTATCTGGCTGTGATGTCATCTTATGTGAATGGCTCTGGACTAGAGTCAACGTGGGCCTGTGTTCTGGTGGGAATGGGAAGACGACTTCTACTGAGGGATACACTTTCTGTACCCTGAAAAGAGTTTGATGGAGGGAAGCCGGGGGTGTTTTGTAGACTATCCTAATGCCCGCCTGTCGTTGCCTGAAGAGGGGCATTGTGGGAACTGGAGCTGCCCTTTTGGAAGGAGCCCAGGGTCTGATTAACACTGCCCCGGTACCATGCACAGACCAGCACTGTGTGTGTGTGCACTCACACATTCTGTCTTTGTCCTCTCTTTTTTTCTTTCCCTCCCGTCCTCCCGTCCTCCCTCCCTCCCTCCCCCTGGGGAGACTGTCCCATCGTGCGTTGCCCTGTGGGGGTTGGGACATTGGCTTGTAATCTGGAGATTAGAGGGTGGCATTGTCCGAGCAGCAGACAGACGGATTATTCACACACACACACACGAACAGTAGCACTCGTACACGAAGCACACCACACATACTGTACTCATACACAGTCATAGGGAAATTCCCTGAAGTAGACACACGCACAACAGCACAGAGTGACTGTGTCTAATACAGAGTGACTGTGTCTAATACAGAGTGACTGTGTCTAATACAGTGTGACGGTGTCCCGTTAGTCTGTCCTGTCTGCCATGTTGAAATAGTCAAGGAGCTGTGATCTCCACACAGCGAACTCTATATTCCGGCACACAGAGTAACATGACTTCAGCTAGCATAACAGAACAAACCCTACCTTGTGGTGCAACTTCACATAGTGGGTCCTAATGGGACATAGCACACTGTTCTGACAGGCACATTGTTCACATTCCCTCATATCCCAACCCGGACAGTGACAGTGACAGCGCAGTGACAGCACAGTGACAGCAGAGTACAGTGTCTGACTCTGGTTCACTAGTTCAGCTGACACTGTGGAGCTTTAGGAAGTCATGGGAACCTTGTTAGCAAACTGCCACGAGGCTGAAGGAAATAAATCTAGCCCAAGGTAAAGTTACATCACAAAAAGAGTTTGTTCTGTTATGAGACAGTAGCTGGACTCCTGTTACGTGTGTGTGCGTGTCAGACGCTGTATGTTGGTGCTGATAGTCTCAGGACTCTTTTGGAGGGTCTTGGGTGGCAGGCTGTGTGTGTGTTGAAGATGACACTTGTGAAGGCTTGGTCGTCTTGACTGCAAGTGGGGTTAAAGTGGTATTGGGAGGAGGTAATGAGCTAAGGGGTAATATGGCTGAGCGGCAGGGGATACTCTTAAATAGCTTCCTATCCTAGTCTCATTTCCTAGCCATTCTGCCTTCACAGCCAAATCAGAGGAGATCGCGGAGAGGAAAGGAGACGAGCTGAAACTGTTGAGAAGCCTGAGCGGGAGGGTGGAATGTTTCTCTTCCTGACTTCCTAACCCTCACTCGGGTGAAGAGGAGGAATGTCACACCAGGAGCGACCCGGACAAAGACAGGAAGCACCGCTGGCTGGTCCAGTGGGAACAGAACAGAGACTGTGGGACGCAACAACCACCTGTGCCTGACCTGGGTGTCTCCGGGACGATCCCTAGGGGCACCTGGTGGGCACACCTGTTCTCTAGGGCTTTATGTTGTAGAGGTGGGGCCTGGGGCGGGTCGTGGGAAAGGGGAGGTTCAACAGGAAAGGAGAGATCAGGGAAAGGATAACAGTGGGCAGAAAAGACAGTGAAATGATAAACCATTGAAGTGTGCAAGGATGAAATAATTGATCTGCTCTTTGTTGTTGGAATACACTTCCGGGTAACTTAGGCATTTCACTGCTTTTAATGTTCACATCCATCTTGCATGTGTGTCCCCAGTACACGTGTCCCTCCTATCTCTGTCCTGTGGGAATGGGAACTATTCCAGCTGTTCCTTGCGAAGAGGAAGCCTGTGTTTTGGGACACACTTGCATGTTCCCTGTTGTGCTCCTCTGGCTGGCTGTCCTGAGTCGTCCGGAAGCAGCTCGTTAGACCTCGTTAGTGGCTTTGAAGAAGAAGAAGTAAATAGCAAGATGTGTAACTGTAAGGCTGAGAGGGCTGGTGGGAGGAAGGTGCTACAGGAAGAGAGGATGGATGGGCTGACAGTTATTGACTTGACTGTCAGACTACTACAAGGGGTTCAATAACCGCTCCTCAATAACCACACCGGTGTGGCCTTCTGCTCCTCGCACACACCGAAGGAGACGACGAAGCACAGAGTCTTATCTTCTCAAAGGGTCGTCATGTGAGACTGAGACATTGCTAAAGCTGGTTAAAGGGTAGCGGCCCAGGCAACCCTGAAGGGTTGGGTTTAACTGGCTCAGAGCGAGTGTGTTTAGGGGTGAGGTCTGGGTCCTGTTGGAGTCTGTCCCGTTCATCTCTCCATTTGACACAGGGATGATGTATAGCCTCGTCCGTGCTCATCCTCTTATCTCCCTCGCACGCACACGCAGTGCTTTTTCTCCCTTTCCAACCCCCCTTGCTGCACACTGATGGCACTCTAGTGTCTGTGCGCCAATTCAAACCCTGTGTGTGTGTGTGTCATGCCACTCACTATGGGGCTATGATAACTAATTGTCCTGCTTTATTCTGTGGGTTGTTTATATTTTTATCAGAGAGACTCTAGCTCGGATTGGTGATAGCTACTTTATTGAGGAAAAATCTATGACTGAGATATGAGGTTGTCTCACCTAGCGACAGTAGCTAAAGATGAATGCACCAGCCGTAAGTCGCCCTGGATAAGAGCGTCTGCTAAATAACTCAAATGTCAAATGTAAAGAGGGAGGGAGCACGTGCCTGTGTGGTGTTTATGCTCGTCTGTGTATAATGGCAGGCCTGTCCTCTGTAGAACACACTGTGTATTCAGCTGTGAGAGTCTGCAGTACCCAGTCCTAAAAATAACCCCCCTTACTGCCCCTCTCCTTCTCTTCTCCTCCCTCCCCCTTTCACCCATCCCCTCTCTCCTACGCTATTCCTATCTCCCCATTCTTATCTCCTCTCTCTCTCTGCCCTCCTTCCCTACAGGATCCGATCGCTCCTCTCTCTGTCTCATTGTCTTGGCTTCCACTCTCAAACTGAAGGAGATTTTCCAGCATTTGGGACATAGGTATTTCTGTCTCTGTTTGCTCAAGTGCCTCTAATGTACACTCACTCTCTCTCACACACACACACACACACACACACACACACGTCCATTACCCGTTAGCGCTGTTATTTCAGCTCATCCCTCCAGGGTCAGTCACGCTGAAACTCCTTTTAGCTCCTTACACTGAGAGGTGTGTGCGCGAGCTGGCGTGACTGGCTCAGTTCCAGTCAACCAGTGTGATGGATGTCGAGCAGCAGCGTTTTGTGCTAACACATCCCATTACATCACTGTGAACGGTTGCCCCCCTGGCACCACTGGTTTATGGTTATTGGCTGCAGCAGCCATTACCTCTCAGCCGGGTTGGCTCGTGTTGGTTTTGGGAGTTCAGAGGTCACAGGTTGTCATGGTGATATGCTCGACCTCTCATCCCTGAGTCTGGCTGCGGGTCAAAAGATCGGAGGGGAGGCAGCGTTATGTCTCTAATAGCTGTGTTCCATTATTTATGGTACGACCTCATCTGTGAGTTTGGGGGAGGTTGTTTGGGTAGGATAGCTGAGATAAGGCTGAGTTTTGTTAAGAGGCGGGTGTGTGTGTGTGTGTGTGTGTGTGTGTGTGTGTGTGTGTGTGTGTGTAGGATAAAGCAAGGTAAGGTTTGGGTGAGGGGTGTGGAGGGGCATTGATGAGAGGGGGAGGGGATTTGATTAATGCTTTGGGCCTAACCGGGGTTAGCGTTGATTGTATTACATTTGGAACTGAGCTGCCTCCAGAGCGGTGCACTAAAGAGCATAATCAATGAGTTAGCCTGCGAAGTTGGCTCAACACAAGTGACAGCGTAAGCACCTGGAGCAACGAGTAGGATTCTGTGCTTTCACATGCAACAGTGATTGCTTTTGATAAAAACGCTTTATCTGCTTTTTCAATGAAAACTACTTTGAAAATTTCGGACATATATTTTCCATAAAATATATGTATGTTTCTAAACAATGTATCATGCCGCCTTGTTGACATGACTGAGTGGTGCAGATTACTGATTGATTTGAGAAAGGCCCTCCTCCCTCACTTCCCCTGTTCACATCACGGGCCATAGCCCGGTGCACCGCAGTTCAACTTACTGGAACTCCCTCAGGGTCCAGGAAGGGGGTGTAATACTGTGTTTGGGAGTGCTCGGGCAGTATATTGTAGTCCGCATGTCTTTAATCCCATTCATTTGACGACAGTGGTGGTTTTGGTTAGTAAGGCACACCTGCAAGATGAGGAACCACTCTGGCACTGGTGTTTGTGTCCGTGCGTACTGTGTTCACTGCTGTACCTCCTCTTCTCTTACACAGGTGTGTTTGTGTGGTGGCCTACAGGGGTCTGTGACTGTCTGTGATCTTTATATCATAGGGGTGATGTTAGCTAGCACAGGGCTAGGCCTGTAGCTGTAGCCTGTTACTCACCTCCATGTACACAGCAGACACAACGGGTAGGGCTGGGCGATATGGCTGAAAAATCTCCATTTTAATTTAATTTTTTCCTTCTGAATAAGCTTTGCTTTGCACAATTTTAAAGGTCAATACACCACATTTCAAACGGTCAGCAATAATCTAATGAATTCAAGGCTTGTAAAATTATACAGTGTCAAGAAAAAGTATGTGGGCCCTTTTGAATTGCCTGGATGTCTGCATAAATTGGTCATCAAATTTGATTTGATTTTCCATCTAAGTCACAACAATAGACAAACGCAGTCTGCTTAAACTAATAACACATAAATTATTGTATTTTTCTTGTCTATATTGAATATATAATTTAAACATGCACAGTGTAGGTTGGAAAACGTATGTGAACCCCTGGGCTAACGACTTCTTCAAAAGCTAATTGGAGTCGGGAGTCAGCTAACCTGGTCCAATCAATGAGACGAGATTGGAGATGTTGGTTAGAGCTGCCTTGCCTTGAACAAAAGAGGTCTCAGAAGACTTAAGAACTGTTGACTTACTTTAACCCTTTCCAGCTTTATGCATCTCTAAAAGCCTTGATGTTCATCAGTCCACGGTAAGACAAATGGTCTATAAATGGAGAAAGTTCAGCACTGTTGCTACTCTCCCTAGGAATGGCCTTCCTGCAAAGATGACTGCAAGAGCACAGTGCAGAATAATCAACGAGGAAGAATCCTAGAGTGTCAGCTAAAGACTTACAGAAATCTCTGGAACATGCTAACATCTCTGTTGACGAGTCTACGATACGTAAAACACTAAACAAGAATGGTGTTCATGGGAAGACACCACGGAAGAAGCCACTGCTGTCCAAAAAAAACACATTGCTGCACGTCTGAAGTTTGCAAAAGTGCACCTGGATGTTCCACAGTGCTACTGGCAAAATATTCTGTGGACAGATGTTGTTGGAAGGAACACACAACACTAAAGGGCTGGGTGATATGGCCAAAATCTCAGCCCGATATAGGTCATTTCATATCCCGATAATGATACATATCACAACATAACACATTTTCTGTCAAGTCCATGAATAAATAGTATATATAAAATGACCACATGTAAATACCTATTTCTTATTACATTTTGAATTATACTCCAAATAAAAAGGTATTTAATCAAATATGAGTATTTTATTTAGAACCTCTGCAAATTTTCAATTAAGCATGTAACAAAATATCAATATCTAAAAAGGTAAATAGAAAACACTTCAACAATAGTTGCAAACAAATTAAATATAGGCCTAAAATGTGTAAACTCAGCAACCAAAAAAAGTCCCTTTTCCAGGACCCTGTCTTTCAAAGATAATTCATAAAAATCCAAATAACTTCATAGATCTTCATTGTAAATGGTTTAAACACGGTTTCCCATGCTTGTTCAATGAATCATAAACAATTAATGAATATGCACCTGTGGAACGGTCGTTAAGACACTAACAGATTACAGACGGTAGGCAATTAAGGTTAGTTATGAAAACTTAGGACACTAAAGAGGCCTTTCTACTGACTCTGAAAAACACCAAAAGAAAGATCCCCAGGGTCCCTGACATCTGCGTGAATGTGCCTTAGGCATGCTGCAAAGAGGCATGAGGACTGCAGATGTGGCCAGGGAAATAAATTGCAATGTCCGTACTGTGAGACGCCCAAGACAGCGCTACAGGGAGACAGGACGGACAGCTGATCGTCCTCGCAGTGGCAGACCACGTGTAACAACATCTGCACAGGATCGGTACATCCGAACATCATATCTGCGGGACAGGTACAGGATGGCAACAACTGCCCGAGTTAACCCAGGAACGCACAATCCCTCCATCAGTGCTCAGACTTTCCACAATAGGCTGAGAGAGGCTGGACTGAGGGCTTGTAGGCCTGTTGTAAGGCAGGTCCTCACCAGACATCACCGACAACAACGTCGCCTATGGGCACAAACCCACCGTCGCTGGACCAGACAGGACTGGCAAAAAGTGCTCTTCACTGACGAGTTGCGGTTTTGTCTCACCAGGGCTGATGGTCAGATTTGCGTTTATCGTTGAGGAATGAGCGTTACACCAAGGCCTGTACTCTGGAGCAGGATCGATTTTGAGGTGGAGGGTCCATCATGGTCTGGGGCGGTGTGTCACAGCGTCATTGGACTGTGCCTGCAATGACAACAAGCTATCTCAACACTATGCATTACAGGGAAGACATCCTCCTCCCTTATGTGGTACCCTTCCTGCAGGCTCATCCTGACATGACCCTCCAGCATGACAATGCCACCAGCCATACTGCTCGTTCTGTGTGTGATTTCCTGCAAGACAGGGATGTCAGTGTTCTGCCATGGCCAGCGAAGAGCCCGGATCTCAATCCCATTGAGCATAAATTTCCCATAACATGTTCATTGATACTCTCTGTTCTACATTTTGGTAGTTGAGACATAAAAATGGTATGGTTAGAAAGGTCATCTATTACAGTAAAATAATGTCTAAGAGTTTTGGTGTCAATATGACCGATTCTGTTGGCCCAAATGCAAATACTGAGTTTAAACTGCTTGTTGTGAGAGAGGAAGAAGTTCTTTCATATTTGTTGTGAGTGGCAGGGGGAAGGTGCACAGTGCACACAGCACAGAAGGAGCAAAGGAGCCTAGACCAAAAAGATTCAGAACACTCATAAAAACAACAAATAGCATTCTTGCAATACCGGCATTTGGAACATCCCGCTAAAACCAAAATGTGAATTAATTTGATATATCCCCCAGCCCTATGGACAGGTACTAGGCCTTTGTCTCAGAATAGCTTATCACAGTGTTAACCATATTAGCCTCGGGTCAATATGGAGGAAGGGTCGTTGACATGTATTTGACATTTGAATCTATTAATCAAAGTTGGCATATTTATTACATTTTGCCCTTACCCAGTCCTCCTTTTGACTTCAAAGTGTTTCATCTGTAGGTTCTACAAAGCAAAAGTTGGTGTCATATGAAGCTTTATCGCTTGCTCTGAAGTATGAGTAGCACATCTATTTAATTTGTGAATAATGAAAATTATAAACATAATTATTAAACTATATTTTAGATTTGGCTTTTTATTTATATATATATTACTCTACTGCCATATCAAAGTTTCACCGTGGGATCTCTACTAGGTTTTAAAGTTATAGCCCGTTTTATAGAGAGTTTGGTTACATTGCCTACTGTGCCAATCATTGCACTCCTTTTACTTATATCATTACACATCCTGCACATTACCAGCAGAGGTCGACCATTTTGAATCCATTTTCACATTCACTCTGTTGGTAATGCAAGTTGGATCATAACTAAAGTAGCAGAGATCCCGCTCTGGAACATTTGATATGCCCGTAAAGTATATTACGTTCAACAATAAATTTGTATTTTTCTATTGTCATGTTTGTTTATTTTTAAGCTAAATGAATGTAAAAATGTGTTATTGAAATCAATCTACTATTCATATCACAGAGCATGCGGTAAAGCTTCATATGACACCAATTGTTGCTTTGTAGCGCCTACAGATGAAACATTATGGAGTCTTAAAGGAGGCTTTAATTAACTTAATTATTTCTCAGTTATGCTTTTAGATACATATGTCAACTTCCTCCAAAGGACCCTTCTATGAATTACATTTCGTGAACACTTCAAAATCATGTATTTAAAAATAAAAAATAATTTTGTCCTGGTTTGGTATTGAATTCCAGTACAGCCCTGTCTCTGTTCTCTTTCTCTGTTCTCGTCTGTTCCTTCCTCAGCTAACAGTACATGCCTGGAGTTACCCCCGGTGATGTCATGCCTCTTACACAAACACAAAGACACCATTCTGTTCTTCTCACTCGAAATATGCTCACTTTCTCTTTTCCTCGCTCTCTTTATCCCTCGCTCGCTCTCGGCTTTCACACTCTCTCACACGCACATGCGCACATCAATGTGCACACATTCACGTCTCTTCTCGTTCCGTTTTTATCTTTTCCATTTTCAATTGAATATTAATTTGATCATATCATAATTTCCTAGTTACTTGACAAATAGTGAGTGAGACTAGAAGGAAAGGAGCAGCCAGCCAGAGAGGGTTCTGGGATAGTCTAGACCTACTAATCTTTTGGTAGCAGAATATAGAGTCTGGGGCCTTGGTCACCATGGTGACGAGAGAGGAGTTTGGGGATATAGAGAGACAAAAGGGAGAGAGACAAAAGTTGCTGTTCTTATTCAACTTCAAGGCAGATGTCCCTAAATGGGGGTGGAACTACTGTATCTTTAGGGACATGACTTCAAGGGAGCTGTCTTAGTTGTCACATTTTAATTGATTTTGATGTGTGTGTGTATTCGACTTAATTAGGCCTTGTTGTCTGCCGTCTCTCACTCGCCTGCCCTTTGTCTCCTCCTCTTCGCTGGGCTCTGGCCTACCCACGATGCACTGGGGGACCCACAGAAGCACAGGCTAAGAGGTTTGAGGGGAGATCTGAGGGGGTGCCTGGTTTGGGTTTGAAATTCTGGGTCAGGACTTCACAGAATAATTATTAGACTGTGTGTGTGCCTGCTTGCACATGTATGTTTTTTTTTGAAGGGATGCTGATAAGCGAGAGGAATGAGGGGGTGAGGGGGAGCGACGAGGAAGATGGGGGGGGATACTGGGACAGAGCCCATCAGCCAGTGTGTTGGATTGTGTTTGATGGGGAATTCTCTGTGCTTTCCATTTCACATCATTCAGATATGCCAGATGCTTCATCCCCCCCCCCCCCCCCTCCCTATCCCCAGCCCCCCAGCCCTGTCACATGAGCTCTCTTTGTTTTGGTGTGGCCCAGCGATAATACCCGTCTCTGTTACACCCCTCTGTATCTGAGACAAAGAGTGCTAATCTCATACTTATGGCTGCACAATGAATCACACTTTAATCAAAATTGCAATATTGACATGTGCAATATCCATATCTCAAGGCTGATTTTTTTTTTCATTATTTTTTTTTACATTATGAATGGAACATTAAATGTAGTAAGGTTCCCCTGAAACTCTGACCAACACTTTGGTTCCTACTAGTGATGCACCAAAATGACATTTTTGTCCAATTCCGATATTTTCTTTGCCAATAAATACCGATAACCGATTTATTTAACATTTTAGCGGCCTTATAAGTGTTCTAGTACAGTTAAATAGTTAACACACACACTATATCTCAGTGCAAGAGGCATCACTACAGTCCCTGGTTCGATTCCAGGCTATATCACATCCGGCAGGCGCACAATTGGCCCAGCGTCGTCCGGGTTCAGCCGGGGTAGGCCATCATTGTAAATAAGATCCTGTTCTTAACTGACTTGTCTAGTTAAATAAAGGTTAAAACACCACACACACCACACTGACCATTAAGTTATTTTTTGGGCATTTACGTATATCCCCATTACCAGTAGAACATAATCAAAACCTATTTCTCTCACTTACTTGCTGTGCTGTTCATTTGTGCGTTCATTTGTTCTTGTCATTTCATTCTCAACCACGATTTCTCATACTATGGAAGACCCATTTGGGTCTTTGTGTGTCAAGTAACACTTTCACGTGTCAAATAAGCTTGTTGACCAATCAGGACCTGAATATGACTGCACGTCACATAATAATTTAAGGCGTTCATTCATTTTCTCCGTAGTTATTACACATTGATTACACTATCACTCGTATTTCATATGTCACAACGACTCATCGATACGTATGCTATGATGCTGGTAAAGTTGTCTCGCGTACCTACAGTGCTGGTCGAACAAAACAAAAAAAGCTAGCTATCTCATGGATGCAAACAATGTTCTTCCCCAAAAACATAGCAACACAACATCCGTTTCAGTAGCTATAGTTAGCTAGCTAGGTGTCATCTAAAATAACCCAGTAAGGGCTAATGCAGTTCTTATTTGATTAAGGATGGTCGGACCCATCTATGTGAAGCTAGCCACAATAAGGAATAGCCACAATAGTGTACTTTGCAGTTAGCCTTAAATAAAAGTATGTCATTTGACAGTGATGCAAATGATTACAAATAGTAGAATTATGCCATAATTGAATAGATCGTGCTAAATGAGGTTGGAAGGTTGTTAAATATATCAACAAAATACAATTTGTTAATTTGACAAATCTGTTGAAATCACACTGTATTATACTTTAGAATTGCATTGGGGTCATACTTATTTCACTGTACAGCGTTACCTATGGAGTGTGGATCAATGACATGGGGTATCAGTCTCCTCAGTGACACCCAGAGAACATTAGCGTTGTAGCTCTTATTGCGGGACTCTGAAACAACTGTGAATTGAGCCACATTTATTGTCAACCTATGTGTATTGATCACTATTCCTGAGGAAAAACAATTCTGCGTGGCTGTTTTGGAGTCTGAGGAGAAAAAAAAAATGGGTATTGAGTAGACTGATAACCCATTTCGTTGATCCCCAATCCTTAGGGAAAGCTATACAGTGCAATATGAACGTCAATACACATAATAGGTTGACTGGGGAGGTGATTTCACACAGTCACAGTCCCGCGATAAGAGCTACAACGCTAATATTTGCGTAAACTCTTGACAGTTGTGTTCTGTTGGTGTCACCGAGTAGACTGATAGCCCATTTCATTGCTTCACATTCCAACCTTGTTTAACATTATCTAGTCTAAATATGGCATGATTCCACCAATTGTAACCTTCAGTATCACTTTGAAAGAGTTATGTTTATTTTGAAGGCAAATCGCTAATTCCACTATTGTGCATAATCCTTATTGTGGCTAGCTTCACAGCACATAACCCGGTCCGGTCGAAGCTCACTAGCCAGATGAAGCTAGCTGGCTGCTTATAACGTTAGTTTTGGGCAACAGGGTTAAGTAGCTGGCTAGCTATTTATTTTCATGAACTGAAGTTCAATTTCAATAGGCGAACAAAAAGTGGCTACCTAGCTAATACTTACTCACAAGGATTCCTAAATCATTGCTAAGAATAATGAAAATAACTGCAGTTTCTACTGGTAATTGTTTTCGGGCTGGTTGTATTGGTGCTAGCTAAGTACCAAGCTAAAGCTAGCTACCCCTGAAGTTGCGGTTGAACAAATAATGCTTTATTACCAGAGTGGTATTGTAAAATAGTGTTATTTGACACGTAAAGACCCAAACGGCGTTCCATAGTATGTCGTGAAGCTAATGGCAGTGAAGCCATTACTGTGTAACTCAAGTAGGGCAACGTGTACCGGTGCTCGACCAGTCGGCGAAAGCTAACATTATAATTACATTTGAATTGAACCTTTATTTAACTATGCAAGTCAGTTAAGAACAAATTCTTATTTACTATGACGGCCTACCCACGACAGAACGGTTGGTTGTCAAGGGCAATGAATTCCACTATCTTGGCATTAATGGATTTCGCCTTTGAGTTGTCTCGCTGAAATGTTCTTACTCTTTCAAATGACTGCTCGACTTGTTGACTGCTTGATCCACACAGCAGATATTGTGGGCTAGGTTAGGAATGCTGTGTTGCACGAGTAGCGCAAAATTGTACGTGGCTTCATTACTTCATGTACCTAGGTTATATTGGTATGCACATCAGCTTTGACATCGGTTTTGGACTTCGGCATTAAACTAGACATCGGGCCGATACCGATGTTGGCATTTTTAGCTAATCTCATCGGATTCCGATATGTTCACCAATATATCGTGTATCCCAAGTCTGGTTCATCCTTGGGAGCAATTTCCAAATGACTGATCTGTACAAACAATAGTACACAAGTATAAACACCATGGAACCACGCAGCCGTCATAACGCTCAGGAAGGAGACACGTTCTGTCTCCTAGAGATGAACGTACTTTGGTGTGAAAATTGCAAATCAATCCCAGAAGAACATCATGTTGTGGGGGTGCTTTTCTGCAGGAGGGACTGGTGCACTTCACAAAATAGATGGCATCATGAGGCAGGAAAATGATGTGGATATATTGAAGCAACATCTCAAGACATCACTCAGGAAGTTAAAGCTTGGTCGCAAATGGGTCTTCCAAATGGACAATGACCCCAAGCATACTTCCAAAGTTGTGGCAAAATGGCTTAAGGACAACAAAGTCAAGGTATTGGAGTGGTCATCACAAAGCCCTGACCTCAATCCCATAGAAAATGTGTGGGCAGAACTGAAAAAGTGTGTGCGAGCAAGGAGGTCTACAAACCTGACTCAGTTACACCAGCTCTGTCAGGAGGAATGGGCCAAAATGCACCCAATTTATTGTGGGAAGCTTGTGGAAACGTTTGACCCAAGTTAAACAATTTAAGGCAATGCTACCAAATACACTCAATTACTATGTAAACTTCTGACCCACTGGGAATGTGATGAAAGAAATAAAAGCTGAAATAAATCATTCTCTCTGCTATTATTCTGACATTTCACATTCTTAAAATCAAGTGGTGATCCTAACTGACCTAAAACAGGGAATTTTTACTAGGATTAAATGTCAGGAATTGTGAAACATTTAAAATCAGTTTATTTGGTTGAGGTGTATGTAACCTTCGGACTTAACTGTACATACATACAGTACCAGTCAAAAGTTTGGACACACCTACTCATTCAAGGGTTTTTCTTTATTTTTACTATTTTCTATATTGTAGAATAAAAGTGAAGACTTCAACTATGAAATAACACACATATGGAAGAATCATGTAGTAACCAAGAAAAGTGTTTAACATATCAAAATATATTTGAGATTTTAGGTTCTTCAAAGTAGCCACCCTTTGCCCTGATGACAGCTTTGGACACTCTTGGCATTCTCTCAACCAGCTTCACATGGAATGCTTTTCCAACAGTCTTGAAGGAGTTCCCACATGCTGATCACTTGTTGGCTGCTTTTTTCCTTAACTCTGCGGACCACTCATCCCGAACCATCTCATTTGGGTTGAGGTCGGGTAATTGTGGAGGATAGGTCATCTGATGCAGCACTCATCACTCTCCTTCTTGGTCAAATAGCCCTTACACAGCCTAGAGGTGTGTTGAGTCATTGCCCTGTGGAAAAATAAATGATAGGCTCATTATGCGCAAACCAGATGGGAGGAGGATGGCGTCGGGGGGGAAGGCTGCCAGTCTTATTGCTCACCTCAAACTGGCTGAGGATTTCTTCTTCAGTGAGTCAGACGGGAGGAATATAATACAGACACCAGGTCCAGATCCCCGTTATTAGCTGGAGATGGAAATGTAGATTTCACAGAAAGAGATCAGGGTGTCTTGTGAGGATCAGGCGACAAGTGGCTATCCTGACGTTGCCTTCCCTCCTGCTAGCTAACATTGAATCGCTGGAAAATAAATGGGACGAACTGAAAGCATGTTTATCCTACCAATGGGATATTTAAACTGTAATATCTTATGTTTCACCGAATCGTGGCTGAACGACAACATTAAGAACATACAGTTGGTCGGTTATACACTCTATCGGCAGCACAGAACAGCGCCCTCTTGTAAGACATGGGGCATTTATGTATGCAACAGCTGGTGCACTATGCATTTATGTAAACAACAGCTGGTCCATGACAGCTAAGGAAGTCTTGAGGTGTTGCTTGCCTGAGGTAGTGTGGTCTACAGCTTATCTTGAGATACACTATCCTACCTAGAGTTTTCATCTGTATTTTTCGTAGCTGTCTACATACCACCACAGACGGATGCTGGCACGAAAACCGCTCTCAATGAGCTGTATACCGCCATAAGCAAACAGAAAAACTCTCATCCAGAGGGGAAAAAATTATTTGGCCGATTAATCGGTATCTGCTTTTTTTGGTCCTCCAATAATCTGTATCTTTGAAAAATCATAATCGGTCGATCTCTAAACTCGAATGAACCTGTCCTCTGCAGCAGAGGCGGTCCTCATGAGAGCCAGTTTTGTCATAGTGCTTGATGGTTTTAGCGACTGCACTTGAAGAAACTTTCAAAGTTCTTGACATTTTCCAGATTGACTGACCTTCATGTCTTGAAGTACTGGCCTGTCATTTCTCTTTGCTTATTTGAGCTGTTCTTGCCATAATAAGGACATGGTATTTTACCAAATAGGGCTATCTTCTGCATACCACCCCTACCTTGTCACAACACAACTGATTGGGTCAAACGCATTAAGAAGGGAAGAAATCCCACAAATTAACTTTTAACAAGGCACACCTGTTAATTGAAATGCATTCCAGGTGACTACCTCCTGAAGCTGGTTAAGAGAATGTGAAGAGTTTGCAAAACTGTCATCAAGGCGAAGGGTGGCTACTTTGAAGAATCTCATCTGAAATATATTTTCATTTGTTTAACACTTTTTTTGGTTACTAAATGATTCCATGTGTTATTTAATAGTTTTGATGTCTTCACTATTATTCTACAATGTAGAAAATAGTACAAATAAAGAAAAACCCTTGAATGAGTCGGTGTGTTGGTACTATACATATACACTGCTCAAAAAAATAAAGGGAACACTAAAATAGCACATTCTAGATCTGAATGAATGAAATATTCTTATTAAATACATAGTTGAAGGTGCTGACAACAAAATCACACAAACATTATCAATGGAAATCAAATGTATCAACCCATGGAGGTCTGGATTTGGAGTCACACTCAAAATTAAAGTGGAAAACCACACTGCAGGCTGATCCAACTTTGATGTAATGTCCTTAAAACAAGTCAAAATGAGGCTCAGTAGTGTGTGTGGCCTCCACGTGCCTGTATGACCTCCCTACAATGCCTGGGCATGCTCCTGATGAGGTGGTGGATGGTCTCCTGAGGCATCTCCTCCCAGACCTGGACTAAAGCATCCGCCAACTCCTGGACAGTCTGTGGTGCAACGTGGCGTTGGTGGATGGAGCGAGACATGATGTCCCAGATGTGCTCAATTGGATTCAGGTCTGGGGAACGGGCGGGCCAGTCCATAGCATCAATGCCTTCCTCTTGCAGGAACTGCTGACACATTCCAGCCACATGAGGTCTAGCATTATCTTGCATTAGGAGGAACCCAGGGCCAACCGCACCAGCATATGGTCTCACAAGGGGTCTGAGGATCTCATCTCGGTACTTAATGGCAGTCAGGCTACCTCTGGCGAGCACATGGAGGGCTGTGCGGCCCCCCAAAGAAATGCCACCCTACACCATGACTGACCCACCACCAAACCGGTCATGCTGGAGGATGCTGCAGGCAGCAGAACGTTCTCCACGGCATCTCCAGACTCTGTCACATCTGTCACATGTGCTCAGTGTGAAATTACTTTCATCTGTGAAGAGCATAGGGCGCCAGTGGCGAATTTGCCAGTCTTTGTGTTCTCTGGCAAATGCTAAATGTCCTGCACGATCCTGCTGCTGGGTTGTTGCCCTCCTACGGCCACCTCCACGTCTCCTGATGTACTGGCCTGTCTCCTGGTAGCGCCTCCATGCTCTGGACACTACGCTGACAGACACAGCAAACCTTCTTGCCACAGCTCGCATTGATGTTCCATCCTGGATGAGCTGCACTGCCTGAGCCACTTGTGCGGGTTGTAGACTCCGTCTCATGCTACCACTAGAGTGAAAGCACCGCCAGCATTCAAAAGTGACCAAAACATCAGCCAGGAAGCATAGGAACTGAGAAGTGGTCTGTGGTGTGTCTTGCTAATTGCCTATAATTTCCACAGAATTTTTTACAGAAGTGTGATTGACTTGGAGTTACATTGTTGTTTAAGTGTTCCCTTTATTTTTTTTGAGCAGTGTACATAAACTCAATATTAGGAAGGTGTTCTTAATGTTTTGTACACTCAGTGTATGTGATCTTATACAATGTAAGCAAGGTTTTAAATGATTATGTTTTAGTAAAATATTATCTGTTTGGGTCAATTTATATCTTATGGTCAATTTGCATTCTTCAAATGATTTGTAATTGCTCTGGCCACCTGACCATCTGCTCAAGAAAAAATCGACCTGCAGCTGAATCTAGTTGACGATCCCTGCTGTACTGTGTGAGTGTGTGAGTGAGTGCAACCACTAGAGAGAGGGTGAGTTAGAGTATGAGATGGAATGAGCAAAAGGGAGGGAGAAAGAGGTTGCGTTTTCTCCCTGTGCTGCTGTTACAAGATTCTGGACTCTGTCCAATGGGAACAGCTAATCTAGTAACTCTATATCTACGCTGCAGGGTGGCAGAGAGGGATCTGCTCCAGTTACTGAAGGTGGGACCAGCAGCATATGTTTTTTCATTGTTGGATATAAAAGACTGCCCAATGCGCGCACACACATTGGAGGACAGCTGTGGCTTCCTTGGCCCTCAGTTCTTCTCATATTTCCTTGCCAGCTCAGCTCATGCTGCTGAGTTGAAGTAAATAGTTAAATAAAGGTTCAATGAAAACATTTAAAAAATGCAGCAGGAAAGAGTGAGTGTGTGTGTGTGTGTGTCACTCCCTACAGCAGCAGACAACCTTGGTCTCAGCAACCCAATCCTCCACAGCCTGCCCATTTTCCTAGCCTGTCTGCCCAAGGACAGTGATGCCCTGAGGGGCAGACACAGGCATACTCAGCCCCAGCCACATGACCAGGCCTGTGTCCCGCACAGGATAGAGTTGTTGGAATGTTAACATAGCATGTTAATATATAGCCTTATTGGCATTACTGCATTCAATACTGTCTGTGTGTGTGTGTGTGTGTGTAGACCACAAGTGTGGCTGATAAGATAAATGGAGAATGTTCTGTTGAAAAATCCTATTCGTGAACTGAGTCTGCTCACTGAGGCTGTACATAGTCAAAGCTTTCCTTAAGTTTGGGTCAGCAGTCACAGTGGTCAGGTATTCTGCCACTGTATACTCTCTGTTTAGGGCCAAATAGCATTCTAGTTTCCTATGTTTTTTTTATGCTTTCCCCTCTCTCTCTTGCTCTCCCCCCCCAGCAGGTTTGTTTTGCTTAAACAGATGCGTGCACACGTCAACACACCTTTGTTTTACTATCCTTGTGGAGACCAAACAGTTGATTCCCATCCAAAATCCTATTTTCTCTAACCTTGACTCTACACCTAATCCTTAACCCCTAACGTAACCCTAAACCTAACCCCTAAGCCTAGAATGAGCTTTTTCCTTATGGGGACTGGTGGAATGTCCCCACAACGATAGTAAAACTAAAAACACATGCGCCTGCACACACACACACACACACACACACTCCATTAACTAAATTTGTTTTAATGAGATCAACTCCAGCCGAGGAGAGAACCAGGTCATACCCGTGCAACCCACACCCACGCTTAAACCTGACATCAAAGCGTCCCTGCCTTTGCCCAGCTAGGTACATGGTGGGTGTTAGGGCATGTGGGGGGGCGAAAGGTGGGGGAGACTAATCTTTCATCCCCTAACACACACACACACACACACACTGTTTCATCGATTTTCTTTGGTAGATTAGTGGTTGACTGGGGGTGGGTGCTGCTATATGCGTTGGCCTGGGGCATATTTGAGGGCACAGATCGAAATGTCATTAGAGATGATGTGATTCCTCACTCTTCATGACAGAGAGGCATGACTGTTCTACACTATATATTTGTATCTGATCGTTCTTTGACGTTGTGCCCTACTGGCTGGCATCTGTACACCTGGAGGTGATTTGAGCCTATAAGCTTAGTCTGGACATGGTGAGTGTATGTGCACTTGGGGTCATTGATTGAATGATTCCAGGGATTCCTGCAATGCATGCTCATGCCATCAGGAATGACAGAGGAATTTTAAGGATGACCAAGATGTGTGTGTAGACAGACAGATGGTGTCTCAAGTGTATGCAGTTGAGCTAATGATCTCAGAGGGAGTGAAAGGGAAAGGTACAGTACATGACCAAAAGTATGTGGACACCTGCTCGTTGAACATCTTATTCCAAAATCCTGGGTGTTAATATGGAGTGGGTTCACCCGTTTTGCTGCTGTTACAGCGTCCACTGTTCTGGGAAGGCTTCCCACTAGATGTTGGAACATTGCTGCAGGGTCTTGCTTCCGTTCAGCCACGAGCATTAGTGAGGTCGGGCACTGATGTTGAGCGATTAGGCCTGGCTCGCAGTCGCTTCAGCACCTCGTCGGTCCCGTTCTGTGAGCTTGTGTGGCCTACCACTTCGCGGCTAAGCCGTTGTTGCTTCACAATAACAGCACCTACAGTTGACCGGGGTATCTCTAGCAGGGCAGAAATTTGATCAACTGACTTGTTGTAAACGTGGCATCCTATGACAGTGCCACGTTGAAAGTCACTGAGCTCTTCAGTACGGGCCATTCTACTGCCAATGTTTGTCTATGGAGTTTGCATGGCTGTGTGCTCAATTTTATACACCTGTCAGCAACGGGTATGCCTCAAATAGCCTAATCCACTAACTTGAAGGCGTGTCTACATAGTTTTGTGTATATAGTGTAGATGGCTGGAGAGATGGATAGCTAGATATTCTTGGTCCTCTTCTTGTCTGTCTGATGTGATGTTTTCATGATGTAGTGGATAACTGTATCCCATGTGTGAGAGACACACACACACACACACACACACACACACACACACACACACACACACACACCGCACCCTTCACTGCTAGCTGGCAGTGTGTTATCGCTGTGTCCAGTACGGGATGGTGTGAGGGGGTTAGAGGGAGGAGGGGGTCCCACTCTCGAGGGGAGTCACCGCGGCAACACAATGGGCAGGGAAACTGGCCTAAGGCAGAGAGAACAAGGTGTTTCCTATGACCTGGCTTACTGCTGTGTCAGCATGCGTGCGCACACACACACACACTGATACACACATACTGATACACATAAACACACACACTGATACCCAAACCATACACTGATACACACACCATACATGCACACATGCGCACACACACACATTGTATTCTACATGCATTTATGCATATTTATCATACGCACATAAATCATACACTAGCATATCCGCACAGCACATTATTAATTGATACACTTACACACATACAGTAGATCCTACACAAATGGATGCACACACAACACAGCCATACCATCGGACCAGGAAGGTATTTGTGTTGCTATGAAATGTGGCCAGTTCTCCCAGTTTGCTGGCCTTTTCACCTCCCATCACACTCAGCCAACCAGCCTGCCTCGGCCAATAACTGCAGCCGCTGGACTAGGTCTGTCACTGCAGCCCACCAATCACATCACACTACACAAACACATGACGACCACTGCTGTTACTTAGGGTGTGGCCAGTCTGAGGACACTGATGGGGAGGTCAGTGAGGGCGTGTGTGTGTGTGTGTGTGTGTGTGTGTATGACTGCTATTCCTATATTTAGCTGGTACTGTGGATTTGAAGTTGACCTCTGTGTTGCACCTCTCATTATGTCATTTTAGCCACAGTAGATGGCCTTGACAAATGATGGCTGTGTGTCTGCTTCTGCATCTGTGTGGCTATGTATGTATAAGCGCGTGTGCATGTGTGTGTATTAATGCATTTTGCTTGCAATTAAGGAAGGCAGTATTCATGTTTGGATGTTAAATGAATGTTTAGTTGGTGCTTTATGAAGGCCCTAGCTGAGTGCTGAGTGGAGGTGCAGTGACTTCAGTATTCCTCTACTCATCATAAATATTAGATTAAAAGGAGGCATAGTTTATTTATGAACGGTCCGCCTCTCATGCCTACTCTTGCAGCTTAAGGATTGGGCTTCTCACGGTCTGTGTCCGTGTGTTGTCCGCCTCTCATGCCTACTCTTGCAGCTTAAGGATTGGGCTTCTCACGGTCTGTGTCCGTGTGTTGTCCGCCTCTCATGCCTACTCTTGCAGCTTAAGGATTGGGCTTCTCACGGTCTGTGTCCGTGTGTTGTCCGCCTCTCATGCCTACTCTTGCAGCTTAAGGATTGGGCTTCTCACGGTCTGTGTCCGTGTGTTGTCTGCCTCTCATGCCTACTCTTGCAGCTTAAGGATTGGGCTTCTCACGGTCTGTGTCCGTGTGTTGTCTGCCTCTCATGCCTACTCTTGCAGCTTAAGGATTGGGCTTCTCACGGTCTGTGTCCGTGTGTTGTCTGCCTCTCATGCCTACTCTTGCAGCTTAAGGATTGGGCTTCTCACGGTCTGTGTCCGTGTGTTGTCCGCCTCTCATGCCTACTCTTGCAGCTTAAGGATTGGGCTTCTCACGGTCTGTGTCCGTGTGTTGTCCGCCTCTCATGCCTACTCTTGCAGCTTAAGGATTGGGCTTCTCACGGTCTGTGTCCGTGTGTTGGTAGCATGTACAATACCAGTCCATACGGGGTTAAAAACATAATCACGACAACACAACGTACTTACTCCAGCCCAACTGTGCCGATCTCAACATAAGGAAGCTAACGTGTCGCTATGTGAGCAACATTGGACTAGAAGTGACTAGCGAGACAATTACAAGTTACTTGTTTACACCTGGCCACCTACAATGTGTGTGGGTCCAGTGTTGACCTTTTCCCTCTGTGCCCTGCCAGCCCAGCCAACCCTGAGGAGTGTGTGATGGAGAAGATGAAGAGGTTTAAGCGGCGTCTGTCCCTGACGCTGCGCTCCAGCCACACCATAGACGAGTCTCTGTCTGAACTGGCCGAGCAGATGACCATCGAGGACGGCGGCAACAAGGACAATGGTCAGTAGCGTGTGTGTGTGTGTGTGTGTGTGTGTGTGTGTGTGTGAGAGAGAGAGAGTATTAGTAAACAAACAGAGCACACACGCTCCAGTGCTCTGTGCCAGTCCCAGTGATAAGAGACTGATGATGTTACTATTTTGAAGTGACTCTTGACTGAATGCCAGTAGAGAAGGATACAGCCAGCCAGTGGACACACACACTAGGGCCCTTTGGTCACCCCGAGGATACAGTTGAAATGTTTGATGTAGCTGGCAGCCAGCAGTATCCGTTCTTGCCATCTGAAGTGATTTAATTTGATGGCTAATGAGAGTTTAAAGAGATGGTGTGCCAATGGCCAGAGGGAGACCGAGAGAACAGGGTGAGAGACACGGAGAGGGAGAAAGAGGGGAAATTGACACACAGGAAAAACGAGCAGCAGTGTGAATGATCGTGTTCTGGAGAGTAGCTCTTTATGTCCTTATGTAACAACAGAAGCAGCCTGGTGGGATGAAACACGTACTGGGAAAATAAACACAACGCAGGGGGACGGCAGGTGATGCTGCCACACTGTTTGTGGAAAAGACATCACACAGAAAAGGAAACCACTCACATGTAAACAGACATTTTGGGCTGTTGAAGTATAAAGCTAAAATCCTCTGGCCTACTTTAGGTTGCGTAAGTGTTCTTTTCTACTGTTTTTATATAAAACAAGGAAGCACTCTGTTTACTGAATTCTGCTCAACAGAAGACTGAACAGTATATGAACTTCTTGTTTTATAATGATTGATTCATTGGTAGAATGTGTGATTGATTCATTGGTAGAATGTGTGATTGATTCATTGGTAGAATGTGTGATTGATTCATTGGTAGAATGTGTGATTGATTCATTGGTAGAATGTGTGATTGATTCATTGGTAGAATGTGTGATTGATTCATTGGTAGAATGTGTGATTGATTCATTGGTAGAATGCGTGATTGATTCATTGGTAGAATGCGTGATGAATCGGATGGATGGATAGATGGGCCAATTGATTGACATATTGACTAATTGATTGACATATTGTTTCTCTTTGCAGAGCCAATCGTGCGTAATGGGCGACCGCCCTCCTCCCACAGTATGCACTCGTTCCTGCACCAGTACACCGGCTCCTTCAAGAAGCCCCCCCTCCGCAGGCCACACAGTGTCATCGGAGGAAGCCTGGGTTCCTTCATGACCTTCCCCAGCAACGGCAGCCGCCTCGGTGAGTTAAACAGAGAGAGAAACAAACAGACTCGGAGATGCACAAGCACGTATACACTAACGGCACACATGCTTGCACACGCGCACACACACACACACATTCAAACATGCAGGCATATTTACAAATGACACACCCACTAGCAGCACCACTATAAGCAGCCTGTTCTCCTTCATGGCCATGCCACCCAGCTGCCAAGGTGAGTTGCCGTGGAGACGGGCATGCTCGTGCCTGTGCGCCAGGAAGTGACTGAGAAAGAGCAGATGGCGACAGAGGACAAACAGGAAGTGAGTCATAGCCCCTGAGAGTTCTGTCCTGACACGGTCATGGTGTGACTTTTCATCACACACAACACCACTCGTCTGTCTCCGTCTCTATCTCCAACCTTCCTCGCAATTAAGTGCGTTTTGTACAACTCGACCTTTCTGATTCTACACTGTGTGTTTGTGCGGGTGTATATTTGCGTCTAAAAATTTGACGTTTGTGTGCGTATGTGATTCATTCATTTGTGTGTGTCTGAGGACAAACGTCTTCCCCGCATGTTCTCTGAGCCGTCACCATGACGATAGCTGTTCCTTGCTGTTCTCTGGTCTCCAGGGTGAGCCAACTATTATGGTCTGCGGTCTCGTCGATAAGTTTTCACGAAGAGCTTCTCCTCAGACTGAACTCTGTCCCAGTTAGAGTTATATGAGTTTGGGGATTTTGGGGGGGAACAGACAACCAGGCAAGTCTATCTGGGACAAGATGGAACTAGATTAAAACACACTGTCACACTATGTTAAATGCCTGGTTAGCTCAAACAACAGAGTGGGAGAGAACGAGGGAGAAATAGGGCCAAGGAGAGGAAAGCGAGTGGAGTTGGAAAGAAAGGAGGGGTATTTGGTAGGCAGAGCAGAAGATAGACGGCCAGAGAGAGAAGCAGAAAGGAGAGGGGGGGGGTGACAGTAGTGTGCTGGATGATATGATGACAGGCTGCTGGGTTGGAGGTGTTGACACTGATGATGGAGAGAATATGTGCCAGCACACTTAGATACAACTACTCATTAACTGTGTGTGTGTGTGTGTGTGTTTGTGTGTGTGTGTGTGTCTCAATGCATGTATGTTTCGTGTGTGTATTCACTAGTCCACCCCCCCACTACGCACCATGTTCTACACCAGAGGCAGTAGTTTTAGTTTTATGACCCTGGAGGAAGCAGTGTTGGTTAGTGTTTCATCTTTGGCCTGTGGGGTGAGAAGGGGAAGGGGTGAGAGCGGGACTGCAGGATGATGAAAGGAGGGAACTTGAGAGAGAAGGTGAGGTTGTAGGATCAGAACCAGGCCATAAACTAACTGTTGACAGAATGAGAGAAAGCACTCCTCTCTGTAATGTCTAACTTATTCTCTCCTATTCTTACTAAAACAGCAGACTACTGACTCAGTTTGACACAAGCTATAGCAAGTCCTTGCCATGTTTATCTTATCACGAGTGTCATTTGCCAGGCAAAATGTTGAAATTGAGCAAGTTCAGCTTCTGAACTCTAACTCTTCCTCCCTCTTTCTCCTCTTCCTCTCCTCCAAAGACATCGTCCATGAGAACCTGAAGATGGGCTCAGACGGGGAGAGTGACCAGGCATCTGGGACGTCGTCCGACGAGGTGCAGTCGCCCACCGGGGTGTGTCTGAGGAACAGGGTGCAGCGACGCATCTCCATGGAGGTACACGAACACAGCTGGCAGGGTGGGAAGTATGAGCCGGTTCAGGCCACGAACAGTTAGACTGACTGACTAATGGAATGTTGTCATGAGACAGTAATCTGTGGCACGCTTGGCCTCTGACTGCTGACATTCCAGACGATCTCCTGCCACATAGCTGGTCAACTATCCTGAGAGGAACCTCGGACAGGGAGTGGGATGGAGACCGAGAGAGCGACTGCTCCACTTAGCTCAGCGAGAACCCGGGTTTTAAAGAGGGACTTTAAAAAGCAACTAATCCCCTTTTGAAAATGTACTGATGTGGCATCAGTATGAATCAAATAGTTGTTCTAGTGTCAACATTTACTGCGAAGTGTAAATAGGATAATTTTGGTCATAAAGGTAGTCTCATCTGTGCCTCACAACGGTAATTCATTGGATGATGTCCATTTGCCCACTAACATGGGGTGAACAGCTGTGGTGATCGCTCTCTATCCAATAGCATAAAGAGTGACAGACCTGCCCAGCAGCTCTGACTTTGTTTACATAAGACAATGCCTCGTGCATTTTTTTTACTTGGAAAATACTGCCCCAAACACATTGGTTGTATGTAAAATTGCCAAACTAAAACATCCACGGCAACAACTTTAATTATATTTAATTACAGATTTCTTGAGTTGTCTTGGATTCATTCTGGGGATTTTGAGGAAGTGAAATTCTGAGTCTAGTGTCTCATGAGGGACAAACACCTCCAATACTGAAATCCTGTTTTTCTTATAAGCAACAGAAAAACACTGGTATGTTCAGTCACTCTTTAAGGCTGGGGATGTTTTTCCTTTTGACTCTGTGACTCATTTTTGACCTTAGTTTCTGATGTCCCATGGACTAGAACTTATTCTATGGATAATAGATTTAGTGCTTGTCTCACTGGTGCTGTTTACTGAGTTCCTATAGAATCACTTGTAGGAATGCTGTTTCCTCAGCCTGGTGACATTCTGCCACCTGGTGGTCAGTCTGGAGAAATGTAAGCAGTACTTTACCTAAATATCAGTATTAGGTTATTGCACGCGCACACAGGGATGGACCTATTTCTCCTTGATGCCAAGCGTTTATCATATTAGTCTGAGCGGAGACATGAGGTGCTTGACCTTTTTAGATGGGAATCATCAGACATCTGAATAATCTCTCTCTCTCTCACACACACACACGTCATCTCGGTTACTACATCTAACCAGATTCACACATACACACTCATGTGGGTACATATCATTCTGCCCATTAGTTCCCTTTGAAGCGGAGTGTTGATGGGGTTAGTAGGCTGTAACAATACACTAATTCATATCACTATCTATTGAGAGAACATGTTGCTCTCTTTTCATCTACTTCTACGGGCGAGAGATGGCAGGCGGTATACAAGTGTGTTACGTGATATTCATGGTGTGTGTGTGTGTCAATACTGTGTGAAGATGCTTGTTTGCTTGGCTCTGTTGTTTTTGCTTTCTCTTCTTCAATAACGATTGTTTTCATGTATGGATCATTTTTCTAGAAGTGCCTCTATTCTTCTGTCTCTCTTTTTGGGGTGAGTGGGAGGAGAGGAGAGAGTGATATCTAGGACAAAGTGTGTGGGTGTAATCATGGAGATGGCTACATGTTCCACACAGACAGGCGCAGTATTCGATAGGACACGTGATATATGTGATGTGTATGTTACGTCTCTAACCCTTGTGTGTGTGTGTGTGTGTGTGTGTGTGTGTGTGTGTGTGTGTGTGTGTGTGTGTGTGTGTGTGTGTGTGTGTGTGTGTAGGACCTGAACAAGCGTCTGTCTCTGCCTGCTGACATCCGTATCCCTGACGGTTACCTGGAGAAGCTGCAGCTGAGCAGCCCTACCTTCGACCAGCCCCTCAGCCGACTCTCACGCAGGGCCTCCCTGGTACGTGTGTGTGTGAGAGAGCGGTTGAAGGAATATAACATTATTACCCGACAGCGTTCAGGTACCGCCCTCCTTTCTGGTTGTCTCCATGGCAACAGGCATGAGGTTGAATTGGACTGTCTCTGTATGTAATCTTGTGCAGTGAATGAAGGTATCCTGTACAAATGTCATTCAACACAGAAAAAAAAGACCTAAACAACATGGAAGATGATATCTTGTGTTTTTCAGTCGGAGATTGGTTTTGGGAAGCTGGAGACCTACATCAAACTGGACAAACTGGGAGAGGTCAGAGAACACACAAACACTCCTATAAACTCAGAAAACATGTTTTTCACAAGAGGTTCCCAAAAGTGATTTAGTTTTGACTCCGGTCATAACCAGTTTGTTTTTTCTATAGGGGACCTATGCTACAGTATTTAAGGGGCGCAGTAAGCTGACTGACAACCTGGTGGCGCTAAAGGAGATCAGGCTGGAGCACGAAGAGGGAGCACCCTGCACCGCCATCAGAGAAGGTGAGTCTATACCTCTCTGCCTTTCCTCCTCTCTATCACGTTATCCCCCCCTTCTCTTCCTCTCCCTCATCCTCCCATTACTGATTTCAATGCCACATTGTCTTTTTTTTTCTTGCTCTTCGCTCTTTCTCATTCACTATTGTTCCTCCTCTTTGTCAATGTATTACCCCTTCTCTCGTTCTCTCCCTCATCCCTCTTTCCTTCTCTCCAGTGTCGTTACTGAAGGACCTGAAACATGCCAACATCGTGACCTTACATGACATCGTCCACACAGACAAGAGCCTGACGCTGGTCTTCGAGTACCTGGTGAGAATCACTTACTACTTGACTCTGCTCACACTGCATGCTGGGCATTGTAGTCAAAAATCTGCCCTAATTATCTGAGGAGTTTCTAGTCCTAAGTAGGCTGTTGTACATATTCTTCCTGTCTTGTCTGACTGACTGCTGACCTCACTTCCTGTGCAGGATAAAGACTTGAAGCAGTACATGGATGACTGTGGGAACATCATGAGCATGCACAACGTCAAGGTGAGTATGACCAAGACAAATGACCTAAGCACTCACTGTACTGTAAGTCACTTTAGATAAAAACCCTTGTATAATAGTGGTTAACATTGCATGCGTTTGTGCGGTTCTAGATCTTCTTGTTCCAGATTTTGCGGGGGTTGGCTTACTGCCACAAGCGGAAGGTTCTCCACAGAGACCTAAAGCCCCAGAACCTGCTCATCAACGAGAGAGGGGAACTCAAACTGGCTGACTTCGGTCTGGCGCGGGCTAAGTCTGTCCCCACTAAGACGTACTCCAACGAGGTGGTGACTCTGTGGTACCGGCCACCTGACGTCCTGCTAGGCTCCTCCGAGTACTCCACACAGATTGACATGTGGTAAGAACACTACACCTGACGTCCTGCTAGGCTCCTCCGAGTACTCCACACAGATTGACATGTGGTAAGAACACTACACCTGACGTCCTGCTAGGCTCCTCCGAGTACTCCACACAGATTGACATGTGGTAAGAACACTACATCCTAACAAGTTACACCAAGGGTAAGAAAATACTACCCCGGAGGTCCGGAGTACTGCTGGTTTTCTCTTCTACCTGATAATTAGTCCCTTATTCGAGGGGAAGAATCAAATAAATAAAAAAGCAATGGAACTGGCTTCGAGGTCCAGATTTGAGGCCCTTACACCCTAGGAACTATAACCACTTCATTCATGAATGAATTTTACACATATAAACTTTGAGTAAGAGCTATACATCCTAACCCCTTTATCCTACTCCCTAGCCTCTATTTTCATGTGTGTGTGTGTGTGAACAAGCTGTGTGTAATTCTCTCACTCTCTCTCTCTCTCTCTCTGTTGTGTAGGGGTGTGGGGTGTATATTTTATGAGATGGCTGCAGGTCGGCCCCTGTTTCCTGGCTCCACCGTAGAGGACGAGCTCCACCTCATATTCAGACTGCTGGGTGAGGACAGAGTACAGCCTGATTCGGATGTTACAGCCTAACTAACCCACTGACCTAGCGCCACCTAGTGTCTGCTACAGGGACGAACACACTAACACACAACCACAGAACTCTCTAAATAAGCAGGAGAGTCCTCAGACATGCTGATGGGGACATTATTTGAGCGTTAACTAAACGTTGATAGAGCGTCATCTAAAGACTGTCCTCTCTCTTATTTCTTCAGGCACGCCATCAGAGGACAGCTGGCCAGGGATCTCTGGCGTCGACGAGTTCAAATCCTACAACTTCCCCAAATACAAACCTCAGCCCTTCATCAACCATGCACCCAGGTAGCTTGTATGCGCGCGCGTCCATGAGTGTGTGTGTGTGTGTGAGAGCGCACGTTTCTGTGTGGGTGTGTGAATGCGTATCCGTGAGTGTGTTTAGTCAGTGCAGGAGGCAGGAAATCCTGTGGAACTTGTTCACTTCCTTCCTCTGAAGTTCCCATCAGTCATCACTGACTGACAGTAAACCCTGTGATTCTCGCTCTCCTTTTCAGGTTGGACACAGAAGGCATTGAACTGGTGTTATCGTTTCTGAAAGTGAGTTTGTCCGTCTACATTTTCCACACACTGTGTAACAACCTACGCAGTTATACTCTGAACCACTGGCATGCAGTACTGATAAAATAACAACAGGGGGTGCAGTAGTCACTTCTGCCCTACTGATTCTGTTTTGTTGTTGCTGTACTGTCAGTGTTGGTTAACTGTTGGTCTCCCTCCTCTCTAGTACGAGTCCAAGAGGAGGATCTCAGCAGATGAGGCTATGAAGCAGGCCTACTTCAAGAGCCTGGGGGCACGGGTCCACACACTGCATGAGAGTGAGTCTCTAAACCTGGGGATGGTCTAGTCCTCTGAATGGCCTGGAGATACTCACACATAATTACAAATCTCTCTCCGCTCTCTCTCTCGCTCAGGTGTATCAATATTCACTCTGAAGGATATCCAACTGCAGAGAGACCCTGGCTATCGGAACTCCTCAAACCTAGAGTCAGGTGTGTATAAAACAAACACACACCTCTTCTTACCTAGAGCTTTATAACTGTTATGACATACATGGAACACTCCCTCTCTCTCTTTTTTTTTTATTCACTCCATCTCTCCAGGCAACAGCAAGAACAGAAGACAGAGCATGCTCTTCTAGACTTTCTGCTCCTGGGTGGAGCTCTTTCCTGTTGCTATAGTAACGGACTCTCGCTTGAGATGAGACTGAATGGGACAGAGCCCCCTCCTCCCTCTCGCATGAGCCCCTCACCCCTGGACCCCCCCCCCCTATAGAGCGAGTGAGTCTGGAGTTGATTGGGGAGGGAGAGATTAACTACGTTTATTTATTTGAAAATATGGAAAGGGGGGTGGGGGGGTATATTTTGCTGCTATACTACTACTGTCTGTATTTAACACGCAGTTTGTGTATATGATGATGTGAACTCAGACACCATGCACAACCGACCAGTCGCTAAGGTTACTATTGTTATTGCAAATGATGAATTATGGTTATGATTCCACTGATGATCTCGATGTTGTTTATCATAGCTGTTACCTTTGCTGTTTTGCATGTCGTTGTGTTCAGAGACTGAATGCCTTTTTAGCATTTTTTTCCTCAAGTACTTTCTCAAGCTTCCTCTGATGGTGGTGTTTGACTGAAATGAGACCAGACTGGTCCAAACTGGGAGAGAGGGACTGGACTGGGAGTGTCTGGTCCTCAATTGGAAATCTTTCCTCTGAACCGAAGCAATTCCCAGCCTCCCTCTCATTCTCCTTGACCTAGAACATTCCAGAACATTTCAGGGGCCAGACGGGGCTTTAGGAAGGGGTTGAGGTGGGGTCCAGTCATTGGGAGAGCACATCGACCCTCAGAGCCTCTTAGCCAACGAATGGGACCACAGCAGAAGGTAGAGTTTGACTCCCCAGGACATTTCCGGTCTCCCTCTCCGGTTGTCATGGCACCGGGGAAGCAATGATTAGGGAGGAGAGAAACACAGGAGCGCCGTGACCTCCCACAGGAACTCATCATTTCCCCTAGATGGTCTTGACCCCCCCAGGATGGTCTTGACTTAAGTTCTTGTATGCAAGATCTTCATTTTCTCTTGCCTTTTTGAAGGTCTACAATACTGGTTGTTTTTGTGCATCAATAACCTGTAAGCAGTTTCTAGTTTTTTTTTAATGGCGCTCTACTCTGTAGCTGGCCATGGGAGTGGGGTTGTACCATGATGACTGGTGTTTTAAAATGGCTGACTTGATTTGACAGTATTAAGAGATTTTTGTTTTCTATGTTTTGACCTCTCCTTGTGAATACAGTGTCAGTGTGGCATGTCAAGGGGCAGAAGCTTCGCCTCTCAAAGGAGAAAACATTTTGTTTCACAGTCTACATTGGACCTCGAGTTTTTTTTTTTTCCAGCGTTTGTACACATTTCAAATGGACTTAACAAGCCGCGGTGTGTGTCTTCAGCTGACAGTGATGTATATTAATATTGTAATACTGTACTTTTTCAAGTTTAGAAATGATCTGAGCTTACCTGAGGGGGTGTGTGCGCCAGACATATGGAGCTCCTGCTGTGGTGTAAACTCAACCTCTCTGGAACACTGACAGTTGTCCTGTAATTATTTATTTCGCATAACCATCACAGTAAAATAAATCTGTTTGATAAGTACACTTGTCCTCGTCTTTATTGTGGTTTTCTTGAATAGCAGTCAATGCTTCATGTTTTATTTAAAACCGTATGTAAGACATTTTTACTGGACTCTGACAGCAACGACAACAAAAAAGCAAATAATTGATAATACATTTGTATCAATTCCTTTATAAAAACAAAATAACCAAAAGCTGTTACAAATAAGCTTTTGTTCAATATTGAACTGGAATTTCGTCAAAAAAAGAGTTTTAAAGCTTGAAAATAAAACATTGACATAACACTCTTACATTTGAGAAGGCACAGCCGGTACAAGGTAATAATGCATATAAAGTGTAATACAATACCATAGAAAAACACTGAGCCAGAACAATACAACCAGGTCCACAGCCTCAGATGAACATATCAACCAATGATACAAACATTTCTAACCATACGCCAGGCATTTGATAAAGGGCTGACAAGGTCCAATGCATGGGACAGCATTCTGGCATTGAGAAGTGGATAAATATGGGATAGAAAATGTTTTCAAGATGGATGAGATCCAAACTAAACAGAAGAAAGCCAACAAAAAAATATTTTCAACTAAGCTAAAGAAAATGTATCTTCAAGTCAATGATATTGACGCAGTTAAAGGCTGATCCAGTAGGTTTGCAGCAGTGTCCTGATATTTACTGGCTTAACCTGATTTGGCCTCGAGTCCTGCTGCGTCGGGGTCCAGGATTTGAAATTGCGTGGACTGGGCATATTTTTTCTGGTCAAGCCTGATTTAAGCCTGTTTTGGTCCAGTCCAGTAGGGTATGGTACTGTCCTCCAGGATGATCAGGACTTGTGTGGGCTGTGGGAGAGCAGTAGGGGAGAGGAGGTGTCCAGGCTGGACAGGGGGACTGGGATGGGCCCATTCAGGAGGGTGGGGAACTACAGACAGGCAGAGAGACAGACAAAGGACAAGACTGCTGAAATACCACACAATAATAATGCCGCCCCCCCCCCCCCCCCCCCCCATATTATACTGAGGTAAAGTACATTCATCTATATCCCTATTCTAGTGTTATATGTGTACTACTACTACAAATAACTTTTTGAAAGAACTCCAGCCCTAACTCTGGAGAGGCTGACTGGGTTTAAGAATTCCCTAAAATGGTGGCCGAGGTATTTTAACGCCCATCCCTCCTGACGATGGGAGGAGAGGCACTTCCTGTTGTGAGAGGGCTGATGGGAGTGGGTGGGGCTCCTGACCACCCCCCCTCCCAAGCAGGAAGCTGCCCCCCCACTCCTCGTCTACACCAGAAAGGAAACATCTGTAGCTTATTTTGAAACCCATGCACACAGTGAATCATACAAACTTAAGTATAATCACAGCGAACCGCTCACACACACACAAAACTAAATAGCGACTGTTGTTGAAAATGAGGCTGTTCAGGGGGAAATCTTCTGTCTTAGCAAAGGTTGCAAAATTCAGGGAACTTTCCAAATAAAATCTGGTTTTCCAGAAGTCCTGGATGGAGGATTACGGATTTACTGCTTATTCCCTCCTGGTTCCGGGACCCTCCAACCGGGATTTCGGGAAACAAGGGATTTTTATTGAACGTTCCCAGAATTTTGCAACCCCAGTTGTAGAACTTTAACTCAGACTGTCAGAATTCACTCTCCCTCCTTTGTTTACCAGTTAGAGTGGAGCCCTTTCCCTCTCAGCTCAGTACGAACAAGCATAAATACTATACTGTCCTCCCCCTTTCTGTCACCCATCCCACAACTTTCCCCTCTGTCCCTCCCTCTCTCCTCAACTCCCTTCCATCAGTCTTCACTCCATGTGGTGTCACTCTCTTTCTTCGCTTACTCCTCTCTCTTTATTCTCTTTTAGAGTTTGTGTGTGTGTGTGTCTCTTACCTGGAACAGGGGTCCATGGCCCTGCAGGCGAGCGGGGCTCAGGGGTCCTACGGGACTCAGGCTGCTCCAGAAATGGATACTGGACAGCAGGGGACTGGGGGTGAGGATGAGACCTGAGGGAGTCTGGAGGGGGAGAACGGGAGAGAGATTTCAATTTGTTCAATGTTCTGTTGGTGTTTTTCTCAGTGATCTGTAAAATGAGCTAGCGGAGTATGAACACACAACACAGAGATGTACTTTCTCACTGTGGTTATTCAGTCCTGCTGGGCTGCCACTGTTTGTTTTAGTAAAACACTGGAACCAGGAGGGGAGAGAGAGCTTCATACCCTGCTTTGGGGGGGGGGGGGGTTCAAGGCTGACTTTGGGAACTCTCTAGGGGTCACAGAACTTGGAAAACTAGGTTCCAGCTGAGAAGTTACATATGACATCAATTTCTCTCCATCTTGCCTCCCTATTGCTGGGGGGGGGTTATGTGGGTAAGGAATGATGTATGCTATGTTAATGTGTTGTGCTGTTTTGTAGTGGCCCAATAAAGAGTTTTAGGTAGAGAGAATCTGTCTCTCTATCCGTGGTATTACAACAGCCCTTACCTCACGCCGGCGATTCAAGAGCTTTAGAAACATATGGCTTCACTTACAGACCTCCCCTCCCTTCTCTCCTTCTCCCCTCCCTTCTTTTACCTCTCTCCTCCTTACTAGTCTCGCTCCCCACCCACTCCCTCTTTTCCGCTTACCTCTTTCACTCCTTCCCTCATTTCCTCTCTGTCTCTCCTCAATAACTCTCTTACCGCCCTCCCTCCCTCCCTCTACTCTCCCTACCCTGCCTGTTTCAGGGTAAGGACAGACAGTTCCAGAGAGACTCAGGGATAAGTCAAGATAAGTCATGTATTTTCCCCAAATGTTATTACACACATAAATCAGCACGCACACACAGAGGGTGAGGGTGGAGCGAGTGTATGCGTTTGTGTTCAGGGCTAACCTGGGAAAAGATTGTGAGTGAGGGTGGTGCTGACCTGTGCAGTGAAGAAGGCTGGTGTTAGGGACCCTGAGGGCAGTGCAGGACTGTTGAGGGCGATAGAGCCGATGTCATTGGCTGTCAGGAGCAGGGAGGGTGCGGATATCTCCAGGCCTTTAGGCTTCCTGGTTTTTGGCGGGACGCTATTGGCTAAGCCCCTCTTCTCTGGCGTGGGTGTGGCCTGGCCACGATCTCTGTGACCAGATGATAGGTTAAGGGGTTGAGCGCTCTGCTCTGATTCGTCAGTCTCAGGGGCGGGGCTCCGTGCCCTCCAGAGTGTGTGTGTGGGGCTGTGTGATGGGGAGGAGGAGCAGGACGAGGAGTGGGCTAGCCTTGTGGAAGGTTTGGATGAATAGTAGCCCTCATTGGAGGAAGGGAGCGGGGATGACGGCAGAGACACCACCGGCAGTGCCCCGCCCTTATGGCTGCGGTTCTGAACAAAGCGAATCACCGTGCCACTGTCGTCATGGTGATCATGTCGAGGCTCCACCTTGATTGGTCGGAGTAAATCAGGGGGACGGAGGAGGTCTTGGGGATGCTGGAGGGAGCTGACGGTAAAGGAGGAGTAGAGGCCTGAGTGGAGGTACTCGTTCCTCCCTGGGGGGCCACCCCTCACCCCCTCCTCATCCCCCTCCCCCTCTGACAGGGCTCCACCAGCCTCATCACACACCCGCACCCCCATCTCCACCGCCGCGGGGTCCATCTTCAGGATCTCCGGGAAGGACACAAATTTGTACACAAACTTCTGGCCAATCACCTTCTTGATGATGTTCTGGAGGAGGAAGAGGGAAGGAGAAGTTGAAGCATCATATGTTATACAGTAATAACAGTGTAATGTTAACATGCATGCCACGATATATGGTGGTTTGACCTGTAGAATTGGTACACACATGTTCATGCTGTGTAGAGATATTTGGTATTTATTAGGATCCCCATTAACTGCTGCAAATGCATCAGCTACTCTTCCTGGGGTCCACATGACATAATACATAGTACAGAACATTATTAGTCAAGGACTGAAATACATAGCCTACATATCAGTATATACACACAATATCTAGGTCTAAAGCATAATACAGTGCAAATCACAATACAATATATATATATATATATATATATATATATATATATATATAAAATGGCTGTCTTGTCACAGTCCCCTTTGTGCAGGTGTTACTTATGTTTTTTTGTGTGTTTATTGCTAGTTTGAGTTACCTGTGGTGGCAGAGAGTTCCATCTAGTCATGGCTCTATTTAATACTGTGCGTTTCCCAGCCTCTGTTCTGGACCTGGGGACTGTGAAGAGACCTCTGGTTGCATGTCTTGTATTGTACTGAACTGTCTGCTTGAACAGACAGTTCAGTACCTTCAACATATCAATACCTTGCATAAAGACCAATAGTGATGCAGTCAATCTCTCAATACATGCTGCCTTGTTCTGGACCAACTACAATTGACCTATGTCCTTCTTTGCCGCTCATGACCACACAGCTGGGCAGGAGTCCAGATGCGACAAAACTAGGGCCTGTAGGACACGTTTGGTCGACTGAGAAGGCAGAGCAATGCCCTATCATGGACAGACCTCTTCTCATTTTAGCAACCATTGAGTGTATGTTTTGACGATGACAGCTTGCTATCTAGGGTTACACACAGCAGTTTAGTCCCTTCAAGTTGCTCAATAGCCACATTACGCAATAATAGAACTAAATGAGGTTGAGCAAGTGATTTGTGCCAAAAAATTATGCTTTTTGTTTTTGAGATATTTAGCAACAGCCTATTGCTAGTTACGCTTTCTAAAACTGACTGGAGCTGAATGTTAAGTGTTTCAGTTATTTATTTGACTGTTGTAGCTGACGTGTATGATGTTGAATCGTCAGCGTACATAGACACACAGGCTTTAGTCAAGGTCAGTCGAAGGTCATTTGTAAAAATAGAAAACAATAATGGGCTTAGCTGGCTGCCCTGTGGTATACCACACTCAACTGAATTTGCATGAGAGGCTTCCATTAACAAAAACCCTCTGTGTTCTATTAGATAGGTAACTCTCAATCCATAATAAGGCAGAGGATGCAAATAACACCTAGGTTTTTTCAGCAATAGGTTATGGTCAATGACATTAAAAGCTGCACTGAAGTCTAACAAAACAGCTCCCCCAATCTTCTTACTATCAATTACTTTCAGCCAACCATCAGTAATTTGTGTCAATGCCAAGCATGTTGAGTGTCCATCAGTATAAGCATGCTGAAAGTCTGTTGTTATTTGGTTTTCTGTAAAATAACTTTATATTTGATCAAATGTTTTTCCAAATGTTTGCTGAGCACTTGCAACAAGCTGATTGGTCAGCTGTTTGAACCATTAAAGGGTGCTCTGCTATTCTTGGGTAGCGCAATGACCTTTGCCTTCCTCATTGTCTGAGGGCACACGCTGTCTTCTAGGCTTAAATTGAAGATGTGGCAAACGAGTCACAATGTATTCCGCTACCAACCTCAGCAATTTACCATCCAGGTTGTCTCTACCGGTTGGTTTGTCCTTATTTATAGATAGCAACCATTTTTTTCACCCTTCCATACCCACTTTGTGGAACTCAAAACCACAGTTCTTGTCTTTCATTATTTGTCCATTATGCATGAATAGGAAGACTCAGCATTTGGTGTTTGCATGTCATACCTAAGCTTGCTAATCTTGTCAACAACAACAAATATGAAAAGTGGTTGGCAATATCAAAGGGTTTTGTGATGAACAAGCCATCTGCCTTAATGAAGGATGAAGCTGAGTTTGCTTTTTGCATCAAATTTCATTAACTTTAACTCCTGAGCTTTTTACTATCATTCTTCATACAATTTATCTTAGTTCCATAGTATAGTTTCTTCATTTTGTTTAGTTACATGATTTCTCAACTCACTGTATGTTTGTGAAGGGTTTATACAATGTTGGTGTACCTTGTCATCCGTACCAGCAGGCGTGTGTTTGTGTAGTGCCAATGTAATCTATGGGAGTTGTACCTTGTCATCCGTACCAGCAGGCGTGTGTGTTTGGTGTTAGTGTAGTGCCAATGTAATCTATGGGAGTTGTACCTTGTCATCCGTACCAGCAGGTGTGTGTTTGGTGTTAGTGTAGTGCCCATGTAATCTATGGGAGTTGTACCTTGTCATCCGTACCAGCAGGTGTGTGTTTGGTGTTAGTGTAGTGCCCATGTAATCTATGGGAGTTGTACCTTGTCATCCGTACCAGCAGGCGTGTGTTTGGTGTTAGTGTAGTGCCCATGTAATATATGGGAGTTGTACCTTGTCATAGTAGTAACGCAGGGCGCGGCTCAGCTTGTCATAGTTCATGTTGGTCTTGTTCTTCCTCAGGCCCCACAGCTTGGCCACCTCTTCTGACTTGAGCAGTTTAAACTCCCCGTCGTTAGACGTCCAGCAGATCAGGTGCTTGTGGCTCTGGTCCAATAACAGCTGCAGCAGGAACTGCCACAATGTGATGGCACTCTCCATGACTGGAGAGAGAGAGGAGGGGGGGGCACCATAAAAATCCTACCCATAAAGACAGAAAACACACCAACAACACATTTAGATCATCACTACAGACACTGGAGTCACAGTATTATGCTACTCCTGGCATTGTGTGCCAGATCCGGTGCCAACCAATGTACTGTCTTTAAACATATGTATGCCTATGGGGCCAAGTACCAGCCAGCGACCTCATACTTCTCATATTACAATATGTTGAAGTGGGGAATAAAAGCCATTACTGCATATGTAATGAGACACACCAGTGACTGTGTAAAACTTTCACTCACTGGAGAGCTTGGCTGGCTGCCTAAATGATAAGAAGATGGGTCAACACAGCAACTCTTTGTGAATGAGGGGCTGCCTGGCAGCTTTAGTACATCAGACAAGTCAGAGAAGCTTGTCCACTCAAACTCTAGGCCACTCCACTAACACGCATGCACACTCGGTCACTTGCCCTCACTCACACGCTGTGCTTTGTGCCTGTGCGCTTCTTAGTAGTAATTATGTTTCATTATAGGTCAAAATAAAGAGTTCAAGTGTGTGTGCTTGTGTCAGAGTTCAGGGACTTGGTGCTGCCAACTATGGCCAGATGGGTGGAGCGAGGGATGTTTCCGTGGTGACGAGAGGATGTGGTCAGTGCCCCTCTGCGAAGACAGGCCTCAGCCCAACGACACTATTTACCTTGACTTCACTGTCTGTCTCTCTCACACTCCACACAGACAACTTTCTGTGCACCTCTCTCTCTCTCCATCTAACTCTCACACACACCCCAGACACAAGCTTCTCCGTTTTGAAAAAACTGAACAGAGTATCCTGCTTTCCCTCCTCCTCCATCCCCCTCTCCACCAGTGGGAGAGAGACCATCTAGGAGAGGAAAAAGGTGAACACCCCCTCTGACTCTGTTTCCTGAGGAGGTCTCGTGTGTGTGTGTGTGTGTGTGTGTGTGTGTGTGTGTGTGTGTGTGTGTGTGTGTGTGTGTGATGGGAGACCATAAAGCTGTCTAAATGAGGACTTCCTCTCATTCTGCTACAGGGCGTCTTCCCAGGGAAAGACCAGTCCCAACTCAAAGGTAGGAATTCCTGTCACCGGGAACCATCGGAAACACAGGGACCTCACAGTTTGGACAAATGGACAGGTTTCCTCCTCGCCTCGCTCTGGTACGGCAACACAGACCACCCATTTCCTATTCCACAACAACACATGGAGAATGCATTGCATACATGTATGTACTCTGGGTCTCCCCCAGGACATGCTGTGGCATGATGTATTTAGTCTTTGATGTTCCATAGTGACAAGGGTTAACTAGCCAAGCTCAGACACAAAGCAGCAGGATCTGTTCATTTGGGGATATCCTTAGCAATAGTAAGGAAACATGCAACTCTGCATTGCCTGATAAACACTGGACTGGTGCAACTAAAAATATGGTTACAATAGATGTACATATGTTTAATTGCAGCATTGAATATGTCCATGTTATTTATGTGTACTGTATGGGATGATAGGCCCACAGCCCAGTGTCTCTCCTCCTGGACAGGTAGGTACACACACACTACATAAAGCTTCTGGTAGGGATTATTTATTTTGTTAATGGGGAGTTTCTAGTATCTTATAATAGTGTTATGACACAGAGACAGAAATCATACAGCTGGTCCTCTGGACAGGCTTCTCCAGTATCTAACAACGATACCACGCGCTCTTGTCGCTAGCACGTACTGTTCAACCACCAGTGATATCATTAGACATCATAGGCTATATAATGCCTCTGGTCGCTGTATCGTACCAAACGCCGCATATAGACGCTCTAAAGTCTCAAAAAGGTATGGGTTATCACGGGTGGACCGCCGGGCTCGGGTCTGTGCAGAATCATCGGTGTTGGAGAGCCTGGAACACTCAAACGGTTCTTTGTTTGCCCCATGACTCATTTTCAAGATGTTGTCTGCTGCCAGTTTCAATCCGGAAGCGCATGGCAATTAGTCTGTTGAGTCCAGACAAACCAGAAAGTCTACTATAGTTTTTAAAGGGACATGAGCATTTTCACACCAACAGCTACTTTGAGTTGCCAAATGCATCCCAATAAACAAGAAATTGCGCGAGAAAAGCAGACTAGAGCACCATGACAGACCCGAGCGATTTGCGTTTGACATCCAATGTGTGAATAACGGAGTAGCCCAATGTTAGCAAACATCAAAACGAAAATAAATGTAACTTTTTAATAGCGTACTTATATGAATAGAAGGAAACACATACTTTTCACGCAAATGTATACATGTGTTCCAAGATAGCGTAACAAATCGGGGATATACCAGCATCTATCGACTGTTGTCCCCTAAATGTCAAGTTCATTGTGATGACCGAGATATATCATATCTCCAAACTATATTTTCTGGTACAGAGTTTACTTCTAAGTCATCATCACTCAAACTCAGTGACTATCCTGGTTAAATAAAGTGAATATTAATATCATAGAGAAGCATGCCTCCACATACCCTGGTGTTAGACGTCTACTTTCCTCCCGTATATGTTTTTAAAGAGAATTCCGTATAATGCGCTGGTTTTCCATGCTGATGCAGTCTGGGCTGCGGCGCTCGAGAATGTAAGGGGATCCGGAGGTTTTTTTCTCCTTCTTCAGAGCAGGAAGTCGGAGCGCGCAGACATAGAGCCGGCTCACTTCCTCTCGCGCATTATTCCCCAGGCTCTCGGCCGTCTGTGTAAACACGCTTTTCCTCCTCTCTGCGACCGCTTGCGCGCGCACACACAGTAATATTGTAATTCTGACTACTTGCGGGCCCAACTGACGTCACCTTCTTGGCAAGCACCTGGAGGCGTTTGTGTTCCTTCCTCCACACGCATATACAGTCTGAGTGCTCTCTCTCTCTCTCTGTGTGTGAAATCTCCTTGACATCTAATTATGGAAAGAAATTGGGCTAGTTGTTACATTCAATTTTAAAAAGTAGGCTATTCTTAAAATCAGCCGCACCACACACAGACAAACGTGTGTACACACTTTCATTCTCACAGGCTTTACTTCAGGTCAAAACGGGGAGCCCTTTAATCTTTCCACATGTTTCAGTCCAATATTCCATTCACAGCGCTTTAAAAGGGCATTTTCCTCGAAGTTCATGGTAAATGCTGGAGATGTCGGTTCAATCGGAAATTACCATTAAATGTCAAGCGCACTATACCGTGGATCTTACACGGATCGGATTGAATCCTGGCCTTAGTGGAATAAGGTGATGTGATTATGTTTGTGTGCATTAGTGTTGTTGTGTGTCAATGAGAAAATGCAATAAGTAGGCTCATGTGTGCACGTTTGTGTGTGTGTGTGTATCCACTTTTCCGGTTTGCTGCATGTGTTTCCTCTCACTGACAGGAAACTGTGCCTCACAAAACACATGCAGTCACGTAGGTCAGTAGCCTACACACGGCCGGCGTTATGGGCGGGCCTTAGGGGCCTGGGACGCCCTACCGTAGTCTTCCTCCTTGTACAAATACAATATTGAAATATTAATAATAAAAAAAAGTTGCATCAATCTCAGATAAAGCATCCGAGCAAGAGAAACAGCTCCCCATGTCATATTATTTCTGTCCAGACAGCATCAGAAACATGGGCTACATATATGCCTCCTGTCGACAATGCTTCAGTTGACATTTGCATAAAGTAGAGGAGAACTAAACTTGTTCTACCGCTCCTCTAGCAGGGTTCTCGCTGCTCACCTTCCCACAATCCCCTGCACATTTATTTGTGTCCTCGTCGAAAATGAATGGGGGCTGGACTTCTGCCGAATTCGTTGCTGGTGAAAACCTTCAGACCAGAGGGGCGCTGTTTCGCTCGCTCGGATGCTTTCTCCAGTGAGAGAGTTTCAGCAGCGAGGAAGAGCCGAAGCCCGATGCATTTGCATGGTCATAATATGCAGACCTCAGCTTGTAGCCGGTCTTCCCTCCTTTGGGACGATGACTCCCATTTTTAGGCCGGAGACATATATCATATACTAGACACATATCTAGTTTCAGCCTCTTTTGAATTGGAAAGTTGGCGGATGCACAGTGCACTGTTTGGATGCTGGCTTCCACTAAAGTAAATATATGTTTTGCCTAAATTATTTAATTACTCTGTCTAAATAAAAATATTTAAAAAAACTTCACCAGAGAGCATGACTTAGCCACAAAGCTTTTTAAATACCTGTGCGTATCCCTACGCCTATTTGGGAAGCCTGCCATTTGGGCAGCGCGCATGGCAATAGGCCTAGCTGATTGAGTTGCGGCTGTCAGTGAAAAGCATCTAAAATATGTGAGAAGATAATGTGTGTTGAGTGTCATTTTAAATGTTGCAACAAACAGAGGGGTGTGTGTGAAGATATGGTATGTCTCTCTCCAGAATGCATGCACTCAGCTATCCAGAATGCGCACAGTTGTCTTCTGCCAATTCTTGCAAATTCATTGTTTCATTGTGTGAATTGTTTGCCCTTCAATTGTTTATTTTGATCAATTTTCCCATTACATACAGTATGTCGCCAGTAGGCCTAGTACGTGTACCAATAATCCCTCATGATTTAGTTACATGAATGTATATTAATGCATGTATTAATTACAGTCATTCAGTTTTGAGCCCCACATTCTTTACACCCCCCCACCCCCCCAAAATATATATATATATTTTTATTTTTTGATTGCCTGTTTTGCATGTTATTTTGGCATTAATACGAGTCACATATCAGTTTGCAAACAATGTAAAACAAAAACAAATATATATATATATATTATAGGGCCACATACAATCATAGTCTCTTTTTTGTTTTCTTAAGGCAGCTCCAAAATGCAGGTGTTTCAGCCTAGCTCAGTGCTTTCTGTGGTGAAGGGGCAGGAGGGTAGAAAATATGGAGAGTTGCGTTTTGATTGTCTCAGTGTTCTGTCACTCATGGGGACACTATGTTGCTGCCAAGTCTAAGGGAAGAGCTAGAAAATTCCAGCCACTTGTGTGCTGCCATGGAATTACAATAGAAGTACCCATCCAAGAAGGCTCAAGGTCATTGGCCACAGATAAAATGAGTCAAATCATGTTATATCTACAGTAGCTTTGATTGGTCAACATCATACTTTCAAAATCTTAGCAAGCAGTCATCCTCATGAATCAAGTCAACAATATACTGGCAAATTCTTTTTAGTCCATGTCCTATGAAGATAAATTATATATGAAACGTATTGGTGCTCATCGGCCATTGGACATAAACATTACACAACAAGTTGGAAATCGCAAATTCAACAATGAGTTGTTTGGAAGGAAGGAATCAGTGGCTAACTGCAAGCATTGCAAAGCAATCATTAGCCTGATATTCAGTGGAGTGGCTGTGTGGTCCTAAATCTAAGATTAAGGGTCTCTTTTCCTAGTTAGTGCAATTCATGTATTGTTTAGTGTTGTGTTGTGTAATTGCTTTGCTGACATTTAGCCCACTTTTCTTTTCTTTTTTGCCCCACCAAGATTTACATGCTAAAATCACCACTGCAATTGTTTCATTGTTTTTCGTTCGGAGTGCTGCATGTCAGCCATGAGCATGTGTCTGGTTTCTCGGTCCTGATCATGTTGAGGGAGCATGCGCGCCTGAGCATGCATTGAAGTATGTAGGAAGGTGCCCATTTGGGATGTTTTATTTCTTATTGTCTTAACTCACCACATCCATGCCTAATAAGCTGAGTTTCTCTGTATTTCTTTCTTCTTCATCGCAACAGTTTTTGTTCTATCCATTGCGAGTACTAATAGTTATTCACATTATTTGAAACAACTTTCCAACACTCCAGGCCTCGATAACCACCAAGCCTTGATCTGATGATCCCATAAATCCAGTGGAAACGTCATACAAAAACAGATGTCTGTCCCGATCGAGTTCACTGGCGCAGGAAACTGAGGGCCCGGAATAGGCTGATTGATACAACGTTGCAAGTTCGCTAGCGACAGCTTCCGCTGGAGCCAGTTGATGATTTGATCAAATGTTTCACTTCACTTGCAACAGCTCAAGTCAAGACCGAGAGAAAGAGAGGCAGACAGGCGGAGTACATGAATGTGATTGAAAGAACCAGACTTTTCATCAGGATATTTGATTGTTTTTATTTTGTCAGCTTCAGGCCTATGTATTTGACTCAGATGACGATGGAAGTACATTTCCATGCGCTCATTTATTTAGCCAATGGATCATAGTGTAGTGTAGCCTATCAATGTGTCTATATACCCTACATTACTCATCTCATATGTATATACTGTACTCTATACCATCTACTGCATCTTGTCTATGCCGTTCGGCCATCGCTCGTTTATATTTTTTTATGTACATATTCTTATTAATTCCTTTACACTTGTGTGTATAAGGTAGTTGTTGTGAAATTGTTAGGTTAGATTACTTGTTAGATATTACTGCATGGTCGGAAATAGAAGCACAAGCATTTCGCTACACTCGCATTAACATCTGCTAACATGTGTATGTGACAAATACAATTTGATTTGAAATGGCAGAGACTGGTGCTCTCGCCTTAGTTGATTTTTAACTTTTAGATATTTTTATTTCATATTTTTATGATTAACCACGTAACGATGATTTTGAGAAACGAAAACATTATTATTGAAATGAAACTGTTCCACGAAAATGCGCATATACAACTAATAATAACTGGCACCCAGATCGGTATAAATTGTAGGGTACTAGAAGGTAACTAGCCCTCCCTAAGAACAATGCCTAATTGCTGACACATAAAAGCAATGTTTGAAAAAAACATGGGTATGAGGGTCATGCTTAGGCAAATTAACTATTAATAAGGGAAATAAATTACAGTTTACACTTTGTTTAGGTATTTCATGAAATGTTTGTAGACAAGGGGCGTTCTATAGAAGTACATTGGTAAAATATTATGGCATAGGGCTTCAAACGAGTGTGTTAAAATCCATTTAATTTAGAAATTCTTTAGTAAGTAATACTTAAAAGCTAAGTCTCGTTCTTATTTTAATTATTTAAATAAAATATGGAGGGGGGGGGGGGATGGTGTTGCACATGTCACAATTAATATTCGCACTATGAGGAGATTTGATGTAAAGTCCCTCTTTAGCTCACCTGCACATTCATTTTCTGTTGTTCCTTTTCCATACAATCCATTATGTACAATTGCGCTAAATATTATTTTTATATTGCAAGATTTTAAATCCTAGCAGTCTTTAAAATGACATTCAGGATCAAAATGTTTTCAATAGCTGTTTTTAATCAATGAAAAAAATATTCATTGGAAAATTGGAAGTCAATATGACTAATAACATTAAATAATATTGGGGGGAATATAACATTTAATTTTTTATTTTATTTTATTTTACCTTTATTTAACCAGGTAGGCAAGTTGAGAACAAGTTCTCATTTACAATTGCGACCTGGCCAAGATAAAGCAAAGCAGTTCGACAGATAAAACGACACAGAGTTACACATGGAGTAAAAACAAACATACAGTCAATAATGCAGTATAAACAAGTCTATATACAATGTGAGCAAATGAGGTGAGAAGGGAGGTAAAGGCAAAAAAGGCCATGATGGCAAAGTAAATACAATATAGCAAGTAAAATACTGGAATGGTAGTTTTGCAATGGAAGAATGTGCAAAGTAGAAATAAAAATAATGGGGTGCAAAGGAGCAAAATAAATAAATAAATAAAAATTAAATACAGTTGGGAAAGAGGTAGTTGTTTGGGCTAAATTATAGGTGGTCTATGTATAGGTGCAGTAATCTGTGAGCTGCTCTGACAGTTGGTGCTTAAAGCTAGTGAGGGAGATAAGTGTTTCCAGTTTCAGAGATTTTTGTAGTTCGTTCCAGTCATTGGCAGCAGAGAACTGGAAGGAGAGGCGGCCAAAGAAAGAATTGGTTTTGGGGGTGACTAGAGAGATATACCTGCTGGAGCGTGTGCTACAGGTGGGAGATGCTATGGTGACCAGCGAGCTGAGATAAGGGGGGACTTTACCTAGCAGGGTCTTGTAGATGACATGGAGCCAGTGGGTTTGGCGACGAGTATGAAGCGAGGGCCAGCCAACGAGAGCGTACAGGTCGCAATGGTGGGTAGTATATGGGGCTTTGGTGATAAAACGGATTGCACTGTGATAGACTGCATCCAATTTGTTGAGTAGGGTATTGGAGGCTATTTTGTAAATGACATCGCCAAAGTCGAGGATTGGTAGGATGGTCAGTTTTACAAGGGTATGTTTGGCAGCATGAGTGAAGGATGCTTTGTTGCGAAATAGGAAGCCAATTCTAGATTTAACTTTGGATTGGAGATGTTTGATATGGGTCTGGAAGGAGAGTTTACAGTCTAACCAGACACCTAAGTATTTGTAGTTGTCCACGTATTCTAAGTCAGAGCCGTCCAGAGTAGTGATGTTGGACAGGCGGGTAGGTGCAGGTAGCGATCGGTTGAAGAGCATGCATTTAGTTTTACTTGTATTTAAGAGCAATTGGAGGCCACGGAAGGAGAGTTGTATGGCATTGAAGCTTGCCTGGAGGGTTGTTAACACAGTGTCCAAAGAAGGGCCGGAAGTATACAGAATGGTGTCGTCTGCGTAGAGGTGGATCAGGGACTCACCAGCAGCAAGAGCGACCTCATTGATGTATACAGAGAAGAGAGTCGGTCCAAGAATTGAACCCTGTGGCACCCCCATAGAGACTGCCAGAGGTCCGGACAGCAGACCCTCCGATTTGACACACTGAACTCTATCAGAGAAGTAGTTGGTGAACCAGGCGAGGCAATCATTTGAGAAACCAAGAGTGTCGAGTCTGCCGATGAGGATATGGTGATTGACAGAGTCGAAAGCCTTGGCCAGATCAATGAATACGCCTGCACAGTAATGTTTCTTATCGATGGCGGTTAAGATATCGTTTAGGACCTTGAGCGTGGCTGAGGTGCACCCATGACCAGCTCTGAAACCAGATTGCATAGCAGAGAAGGTATGGTGAGATTCGAAATGGTCGGTAATCTGTTTGTTGACTTGGCTTTCGAAGACCTTAGAAAGGCACGGTAGGATAGATATAGGTCTAATAACAACAACTCATAACTTAACTCGTGAATTCAGTGTAACATTGATGTGGCAACTCTCTTATGCTCTGTTATTGCACAAAATAAAGCTATCCCCAGTCAAATAGGAGCACAGCTCATGAGCCCACCTCCTACACTGCTCACACCTAATCCAGTCCACACCTGTGACTGAAAACGGGGGAGTTACTACTTACTATATGACATAACATGTTGTGGAAAATAGCTAAAAGGCTATAAAGTAACATTAACTGGAAAGCAATAGCACTAGTGGAAACATTTACAACTGCAATTAAGTCACGTTATCTTATTTAATGTATTTTACCACTCCTAGCAGTTTATGCTAACTAGCTAGCTGGATAGCATGTACTGCTAGTGAAGTTGCTAGCTGGCAAGTTAGCATAAACTAGCGCTAACCGGGATAGTCATGGTCTAAATGACAGTTAACTAGTTTGGCACATTCATAGAAGACAGTTATGACAGTGCTTGGGGGCGATGTTGCTCACAACAGACTCATCCAACATATTACTACTTTACTCTAAAATTATCTAAATTCTTCTCTCTAAACAAGTGGATTATTTAGCCTTTCCTACTTGTATATTTAACAAATATATATATATATAGATCTAACTTCATTGGAATATATCTACAACTTTTTCAAAATGTAAAAAAATTGATCAATTTACCATAAATTGTTTTGTTGACATATCTCCAAAAGTTGTGATGAAAGTGTTGGGGAAATAATTACCCTAAACTTTCCCAAATTTGAAACTCAAGAGCTGCCTATGGCCGCCTGCCCTGAGTCTACAAACACACACGCACACTTTTAAAATAGAGATTCTCTAAGAAAGATATGTGGATCTTCTCCACTTGCACCATGTGAGGCTGGAGAAAGAGTGTTTCGGGATATTTCTTGAATGTTGTAGCTTGATGTATTACCAGTAAATAATGCAGACAAAGTAGGTAAAGGATATAAGTAGAGGACAAGGATTAAAACTAAAATCAAACGTTAAACTTTGTCTCAACTCAATTTCTTGACTGGCTCTCTCTCTGGCATTTAGGCAAGCCTACACAAAAGTTGGAAGGATGTCAAAACTGCATTTTTATAGCTTATAGTAGCTTAGAAATCACTTCGGCAATACAAATCCATAAATTGAATCAACACCTATTATTGGCAACAACAAAAAATCGGTCAAAATTGGACACTTTTCCATTCATTTCGATACAAAAATAGTAACTTCCTCTGTCTAGTATTGCAGTTCTGGTGAAGGGAACAACGTAAGAGTTTGTCACCTCGCTCCGCCTGTTTCTCTCTGGTAACAACAAACAACGCCAAACTGCTGTAACCGTTAATGGACCGAACCCCGGTGTGTTGCGTTCCTAACGGTACAATGGACCCGTTATGGAAAAAAGTCAACTCATTTACTGGACCTATTCCCCGGTCAAGACACGGACACCGAGCAGCGGCTATTCGGGAACTTATTATCGTGTTTGGAGGTGGAAACGAGGGGATAGCGGAGGAGCTCCATGTTTACAACACCGGTAACGTTAGGCTAATACGTTAGTTAACTAGTTTGGCTAGCTAATGGACGCTACACATTTTGCGTTTGAGAAGTGAGCTAGTTAGCTATTTGGTTTTCCTAGCCGTCTGGTGCGACTAATATGTTAATGCCTTGAGAGTTTCACAAACATTCCCTGAAGCGCAGCAGCCAGCTTGCTTACCAGGCTAACGTTAGCTAGTTAGGAAAACCAACTTTTGCTCGGTCTCTGTCCCTTTGTCTAGTTTCTAAGCAGTGGTTTCTCCCAGCGGTGAGAGGGGACATCCCTCCAGGCTGTGCTGCCCATGGGTTTGCCTGTGAGGGAACCCGCATCCTGGTCTTTGGCGGCATGGTGGAGTTTGGCAAATACAACAACAGCCTGTACGAGCTACAGGTGAGGCTCTCTCACTCAATAGTGTCTTCAGTAATAGGGATCCTCTTGTCATGTTTTATGTATAAGGTGAAGAGTGTGCAGCAGCATTGTCATTCACAGTCCTGTAACTCTGATGGAAGGTCTTCACAAGTACATTGTCTTTCCCCCTTAGATTGTACAGTAGATTGTATGTATTCACTCTGATGGATAAGATGCCATAGTTGACCCCTTGTCTATCAGGCGAGCCGCTGGCTGTGGAAGAAGTTGAAACCCAGGCCACCCAAGAACGGCATGCCGCCCCCCTGTCCCCGCCTCGGACACAGCTTCACCCTCATTGGGAACAAGTGCTACCTGTTTGGGGGACTGGCCAATGACAGTGAGGACCCCAATGGCAATGTCCCAAGGTATGGAGCTATGTACCTAGCTCCAACAGTCTCCAACGCAGCTTCTCTAATCAGGGTACTGAGGGTTGTGATTAATCATAAGAAACCTTAATGTTTGCTCTGTCACTGTTGATCCCACCTAGCCTGGACCCAGATCTGTTTGGCCACACCAATGACCATAGTAGTGGGAAAGATCTGGGACCAGGCTAGTTCTCATCCCACTGGCTGTCTCTGTTTTCTCTCTGTAGGTACCTGGATGACTTTTATGAGCTGGAGCTGCAGTCAGTGTCAGGGGTGAAGGGTTGGAACATTCCAGATACTAAGGGCGTGGGTCCGTGGGCTCGAGAGTCCCACACGTCGGTAGCATACACTGGGTCAGGCTCCCCCAAACTCTACATTTTCGGAGGAATGAGAGGCAGTCGCCTTGATGACCTCTGGCAGCTTGACCTCGGTAACCTCACAGCCTACTGCCATGCTTTGATGAACCACAATCTGACCACAACACTTTGAATGAACTAACCTCCTTGGTGTGAATTCAAGTTGCTGTAGCAGTAACCAACTTTCTGTTTCCATAAAACGCATTCGTGGTCGTGGCGATGAAATCTAACTGGCTCTCTGAATCCACTCTCTTCTGTCTGCTCTTTAGAATCTCTGACATGGTCTACACCTGACACTAAAGGACCCCCTCCTCTACCCAGAAGCCTTCACTCTGCCAACGTTATAGAAAACAAGTAATGGAAATAGTTATTTTGTGTGTGCTGTATATGTCTGTGTGGTATCATGGATGTTTGCCTAATATTTTTTATTTTTTTTGCTTTGCCTCTGTGGGAAGGATGTATGTTTTCGGGGGGTGGGTCCCCGTTCCAGAGACAGACAAACCTAACACCCTGGGAGATGAATGGATCTGTACCAACTCCTTATCCGTGCTCAACTTAGGTCAGTATCATACCCTAAGTGATTAGCTTGTAATAATGAGTATCTGACTGGTCACATAACAGGCATTCCATTTAGTTAAATTAATATTTTGAGAATCATATTGAATTGAACCCAGTAAGGTTAAATCAATCACATTTATTTATAAAGCCCTTTTTACATAAGCAGATGTTACAAAGTGCTTAAATAGTTTACCCCTTTTCCTGTTGATCTCAGACACCATGACATGGCAGAGCCTAGGCCCAGATCAGCAACAGGGGCAGACAATGAGCCAGGGTGACCAGGAAGAGCCCCAGCCCAGCAGCAGGGGACCCCGAGCCAGGGCAGGCCACTGTGCTGCCTCTATCGGCTCCCGCCTCTACATCTGGAGCGGCCGTGACGGCTACCGGAAGAGCTGGAACTACCAGGTGTGCTGCCAGGATCTATGGTATCTGGAGACGGGTGAGGAGAGAGACAAGGATACTATTAATATCAGCACATGTCTTATTACTGTAGCTCAATATGTGCTGCAGAGTCATACCATCTTTAAATCCTATTTTTACATTTTAATTTGACCTTTATTTAGCTAGGAGTCAGTGGAGAGAGTGGATTTCTCATTTGTTCACACTAGTAACCCTCAGATAAAGTTAAATGGATATTGTTACCTGCTCGGCCATTTTGCTGCTACAACCTAACTGCGACTTGTGGTGTTTTCAGAGCGGCCCTCCACCCCAGCAGCAGTACTACTGGTCAAGTCCACCGTCAGCATGCTCCATGTGGCCTGGCGCCCCCTACCTGCAGCAGAGTGTTACATCCTCCAGCTGCAGCCCGTCTCCCCCTCTAACACCCCCTCTAACCCCACAGCCCGACCCAGCACAGGTGCCCAGGAGAGGAACCCCCAGGACCAAGGTGAGAGGAGAAATCTACCTGCTGCTCACACACAACCAATCAGAGACCACTAGTTTGAATAGAAATGACCACAGTGAATTTCACATGGCCTTGAGAGGAGTTCTGTCTGATGCCAAGCTATTGAGTTTGAAAGTGGTTTTAAAGCAGAAGCCTTTGTCCAGGGCCATCTGGTCCATTCACAAGGCCAGGGTTGACATCTGTACTGGGCCAGGGTTGAAGGTTGACGCAGGCTAAGCTATAATGAGCTAAGAAGAGGTATACGTGTAAAGCTATGCTTGATGTACTCGTTTTCCTCCAGATGTCCAGTCAGCTCAGGTCCCAGACGACCCCACCTCACAGGAAGCCCAGAATACATCCCAACAGGTCAGATGGTGACCCCTTACATACATATCCAGTTGTCTTAGCTACAGTGCTGGGAAAGTGCTATATTCAGATGGTGTTAGTACTGCCATTGAGACTGTAACAGCTAAGCTAAATGTTACACCCCGATTTTGTTAATGCTACATTGACTGACACTGAATATTGCGTCTTCCCCCCCCCCCCCCCCCCCCCCCGCATGCCAGGAGGTGGCTTCAGGGCAGAAAGAGACTCCCATGGAAGTGTCAGAGGCTGTTAGAGACCCCCATCCAGAGGGGGAGAGTGATGCTAGTGGACAAAAACAATCCGAGCCCTTGGGACATGAGGCTGACCCCACAAAAACCTCCCAGCCCTCAGACACAGTGGTGAGCAGTGAACACCAGCCAGGTAACAGCATGGACCTCAAGCTAGCTTTTTACTCTACCAGGTTTGAATATCATCTGCATAAACAATGACAGTCCTTCCTCATTCACAGGACAAGAACCTGACACCACTTCCTCAGATCTCAACACTGTCAAATGCAAGGTAGAACAAGAATACTAAAGAAGTTATTCATTTTCCTACCATAGAGACTGAAGGAAGTAATGCCTGTCTGTGCCCTGTAGGTATCTGGTGATAAATCAGGTGAGTCTGAGTGGTTTGATGCTGGAGTGTTCAAAACCCTGTTCTCTGAGGTTACCCACTACTACCTGCCACCTGGGAATGACTTTATTCCCACTATCTACAGCAGACCCACTAACACTAAAGAGGTAAGCCACATCTTGGTTTGAATCCTAATGAAAAAACATGCCCCCAGAATATGTGCAGATAACATGCAGAAACCATCTTCAGCTAGCAGTCATTTTTTGTTAATTTGTCTCTAATCTGTTCATTGATTTCTGGATTTGACACACACACGCACCATTTTCAACACACCCCACTCCCACAGATTAAGTTGCAGGGGCCTCAGGACTATGAGTGGAGTGAGAAGCAGGAGCTGTGTCCAGGTGTAGCCTACAGGTTCAGAGTAGCAGGCATCAACAGCTGTGGTCAGGGAGACTTCAGCCCTGCCAGCGAGTTCAAAACCTGCCAGCCCGGCTTCCCCGGAGCGCCCTCAGCTGTCAAGATCACCAAGGTACTGTACTCTACAACAGCAAACTTTACACTGAGAGAAGGTTACTGTTGAGGGGTGTAAATGAGGCCAAGCACATTAACAGAATGTGCTGCCAGCATTCGTTATTGTTCAACAGAGGCTTCCGAGAGCTCACATGGGAGATTGTTGTGATTTCTTGCTGCCTGTTCAATTTCACTAGTTTTCTAGTTCCACAATATATTTCTCGTTTTATCATATGTGTATCATTGTTTCTCCTAAACAACCTGCTTTTCCTCTCACACTTTATCCATCAACCACTGTCACCCCCAGGCTAATGACTCGGTCCACATCACATGGGACTCCCCCACCTCCCCGTCAGGTAAGATCTTGGAGTACTCCATGTACCTGGCGGTGAGGAAGAGCCGGTCCAGCAGCTCTGAGCGTCCTGGCCAGCTGGCCTTCATCAGGATCTACCGCGGCACCAAGACCTCTTGCACCGTCAGCCCCGCCCACCTGGCCAACGCCTACATTGACAGCTCCTCCCCCAACCGGCCAGCTGTCGTCTTCCGCATCGCCGCCAAGAACGAGCAGGGCTACGGGCCCGCCACACAGATCCGCTGGCTACAGGGTACGCTACAAGAGAGGTGGGGGGTTATCCTGACCCTGAATCAGTACTCTAGTGGCATACTGACTGCCACCAATGAGTGGTCTCTAACCATGGGCTCTGTCTCCTTTCAGATGCCAGTAAACTCAAAGCCTCGTCAACACAACCAGACGGCAGCCCCACGGAGGCAGAACAGGAGGCAGCAGACAGGTGAACAAGCTCTGCTCTCATCTGACTAAACCTTAGGAGAAGGTTTATATGAAATGAGTTGTCTCTTGCCATTGTCAGGCGTGCTCTTTTTAGAGTTTGTGTTAGAGGACTTATTGTCATTTTTTTTCTTCTCGTGTCTTGCAGCTCAGGTTGAAGATGGACTGCCAGACGCTCGCCGATACCCAGGAAAGATGATGTAACTAGTCAGAGGGCATGACTACTTTCCAACCAAGCCATGTCCCTCACAGAAAGGCTGTACACAACTTATAGATTGAAGTTATTTTTTTGTTTTTTACTAATTGTTGTACATAACTGTTGCGTGTGTTAATTTCCACCGGTCATTTGACCATTTTGTATTACATTATAGTGTCAAAGAAGTTGCACTTCCATGACTATTTTTTAAAAAGTTAAATAGATAACTGATGTTATGACCAGAGCATTTCCCCTCTTGTCAAACAGACAAGGAATGAACGTGCCTTAGTGTATGAAGGGGTTTTGAATGGGGATGATGATCGACCAGCCAGCAACTGCTTCACAATAATTAACATGTAGCAAACTTGAATTGGATAATAGTGTGATATTTTGTGTATTTATCATTTGGGCCAAGTCAATGGTTGTATTTCAGCCTCAACATGCAGAGGTTTTTTGTTAAGTATCACATGATTCCAGCACAGCACTTCTTACATGCCTTGTGGGCATGGAATGTGAGGGTTTGAGTCCATCAATTTATGTTGTTCCATTTCATATTTATGGTTACTGTTATTATCCTTTATTCAAAGGATTATTTTGTAGCCATAGGAAGTAAGCCATGTGTTTGAATCTTAAGCTATCTATACATAAATACAGTGATTGCCACTACCTTTCCTCTCTTATAGCACTGTAGCTCACTATGCAATGTGGAAATCACTAGATTTCTTTGGGCTGCTCATGTTTACAAATTGAATAGTACATTTGATCCAGACATTCATTCCATCTGATTCCAAAGCTACTTTAGTATGGCGAAAGCGAAGATACATGAGTTTTTATTTATTGTTGAATCTTTAACATGTTTTACCATATGTTACTCAGTGAGTATGTAGCCCAGATCTCATTTTTGTTAATATGAGCTCAATGCAGGAGATAATAGTGTTTTAACATTCCTGTTTTGTTACAGGATTGTATTGAAAAATAATCCAGGCGGCATGACTAACTGTTATCCCTGTACTCTTGGTAGGTGTATGTTGTACAATTTGTTAAATGAGAACTGAGAACATTTTGGACTTCTGTTAACAGTCCAAATGTGGTAAGAAATGTGGTAAAATGTGGTAAAAATGGCAAGAAATAAAACTGTTCTTGACAATCTGCTAATGAGCATTATTATCAGTGTGTGTGATTCTTGTCTGATATCAGACAATAACCTTTTTTTATTCAATTTGTGAAAATGGATCAAAATGAAAAATTCATTGTGGCGAGAGTTTTCCAAGAGCCTTTGTAATGTTGCAATTTAACCACATGGGGTTCAAATTGAAGTAGAGTTAAGATAAATCTCCCATGATCCTATGCGAATCTGTAGTTCTCTGCAGGATAAGGTAGCTAGTTTTGTCAAGGAGTCGAGTCGAGTTCGAGGTAAGCAACGATCAAAACGGCATATTATTATCGCTGAAGTGGTAGCTTCTAGGAAGGAGCATTCTAAATTGTGCCCAAGAGCTAGCCAGTTAACGTGATAACTGATTTGACATTGTTCAGTGACCGGTTGTTAGCAAGCTAGTGTACGTTGGCTAGAACGGCGGGAGTTAAAGCGCCACTTTCAAAAAGAGTAGCACTAGTTTAATCTAAATGACTGGCTAACTACTGATGACAGCTTGGAGATCTGTGCCCTTGCTATTTGATTTTGTGCGACAGTGATCAGCCAAACACAGTTGTTATGCTATCAAGTACTGTAGCTAGTTAACGTCGTATGGTCCGGGCAAGACAGTCAGCTGAACTGTTTAGTGTGCAGTGATGGAACTGTTTGTCTTTGCTGGGCTGGATTGCCTTGCCTGTATTTGTTGCATCTGAGTCTGACATTGTCTTTTGTTCTTTGAGTAAGTAGCTACATTTATCCAGGGTGGGTGGGGTGCTTGAGATGAGGCCAAGATGTTCGAGTGCCGTATTTGCAATCAAGCATAATCATCCCTCCCTTGACCACGCGTATCCACAACAGAACGTGGAGAAATCACTTGAGACCGAGGCTGTGTAGTTACCTGAGCGGTTCTCATTTGCACAAATAGCTGGGGAATTTAGGGCTACCATGGTAACGACTGCAATTTGCCCCAAACCACTCATCACACCATCCTTACAACATCAGTCTTTACCATCTCTGACCTGCAAACAGAGGAGAGCACAGCACGTCTCTTCCCTTTGAAGTTGGTTCTGTCTTATGATTAATTTCGTTGAGCTAAAGCCTTTGTGTAGAGCTGAAGAAGTGGATCTTGCTTTGATGTCAATCTTTCTTACTAATTGGATGATGTATTTGGAAATGGATGGAGCGGAACAACGCACAGATAACGCTTTCCCTAACCTCACTCTCTCTCTTCCTCCCTCTATATATCCATCCAGTAGAGGCGAGATGAACCCCTCTGCCTTTGCTCAGTCCGGCCCCCTGCACCCAAGCCTGGACCCTGGGGGGACGGTGAAGCTGGGGGAGTCCGACATGGAGCTGCAGAAGATGCTGATCGATGAGCGGATGAGATGTGAGAACCACAAGACCAACTACCGGACTCTCAAGGCTGAACATACCAGGTAACAGCCCAGGAGATGTGTGTAATACCATAATACTGATTTTGTGTGTGTGTGTTCACGCTTGTATATATCTCCTTCACCGTGTTGTCTGTCCCAGGCTGCAGGATGAGTTTACCCGGGGGCAGGGAGAGCTGAAGCGTCTCCTCAGTGACAAGCAAACCGCCCAGGAGAAACTGCAGCTGCTGCTGGCTGAACTCCGAGGTGAAATGCTGGACAAGACCAGGGAGCTGGAGGAGCTACGACTACAGGTACTGGAGCTAGTCCATATAAAACGCACCCGCTGACCTATGACTACTGTAGTGTCCCTTTTGTATATGGCAGTGTTTCTGCCTCGGTGCCAATGTGTACAGCAGTCGGTTTGTTTTGTAAGGTGCTGACCCCCCAGCGGTTGGAGCTGTTGAGGGCCCAGGTGCAGCAGGAGATGGAGGGGCCTGTCAGAGAGCGCTTCAACAAACTGGAGGAGGTGAGCCTCGCGCCCCAGAACACTGTCTATTGTCTATTCTCTAATGCTATTTACTGTTCTCTGCTCCGGACTGCTTTTAACCACCTCCGGCTGCCTCTGCTTCTGTTTAAAAAAAATACTTTGTACTGCTTCTATCCAGCTTCAGCTGCTTTTGATAGCTTTGACACTTGACACAGCTGTAACCGTTATCTCCATAGCAACTGCTTGAGAACTTGAACGTTTTTGAGGGCAGGGAAGGGTGGGCCATCACACTTACACTTTCAGATTATTGAGAATGAAAATGGTACAGCCATTCAAATTCAACTTTCTCTTTGTTTCTGTCTCTTTCTCCTCCTTGATTATAACAAGCCCTCTTGTCTCTGTGTTCCTTGCAGGAGACTGAGAAGTACAGGTCTGAGTATAACAAGCTGCGGTACGACTACACCTTCCTGAAGTCTGAGTTTGACCACCAGAGAGAGGAGAGCGCTCGCATACTGGAGGAGAAGAAGATCCGCTTTGATGCTGAGGTGTGTGTGTGCGTCCGTGTGTGTATGAGAGAACATTTTTAACGTGAGGTCTAATACAGTATGTTTGTTTTTCCATATACACTACATGACCAAAAAAGTATGTGGACACCTACTCGTCGAATGTCTCATTCCAAAATCATGGGCATTAATATGGAGTCAGTCCCCCCCCCCTTTGCTACTATAACAGCCTCCACTCTTTTGGGAAGGGTTTCCACTAGATATTGGAAATTGCTGTGGGGACTTTCTTCCATTCAGCCACGAGCATTAGTGAATTTGGGCGATTAGGCCTGGCTCGCAGTCTGTGTTCCAATTCATCCCAAAGGTGTTCGATGGGGTTGAGGTCAGGGCTCTGCAGGCCAGTCAAGTTCTTTCACACCGATCTCTACAAACCATTTTTGTATGGATCTCGCTTTGTGCACGGGGGCATTGCCATTCTGAAACAGGAAAGGGCCTTCACCAAACTGTTGCCACAAATTTGGAAGCACAGAATCCTCTAGAATTGTATGCTGTAGCCCTAAGATTTCCTTCAATGGAACTAAGGGGCCTAGCCCAAACCTTGAAAACCAGCCCCAGACCATTATTCCTCCTCCACCAAACTTTACAGTTGGTACTATGTATTCGGGCAGGTAGCGTTCTCATGGCATCCACCAAACCCAGATTAGTCTGTTGGACTGCCAGATAGTGAAGCGTGATTAATCACTCCAGAGAACGGTTTCCACAGCTCCAGAGTCCAATGGTGGCGAGCTTTACACCACTCCAGCCAACGGTTGGCATTGCGCATGGTGATTTTTAGGATTGTATGCGGCTGCTCGGCCATGGAAACCCATTTCATGAAGCTCCAGACGAACAGTTCTTGTGCTGACGATGCTTCCAGAGGCAGTTTGAACTCTGTAGTGAGTGTTGCAACCAAGGTCACTTGAGTGACCGACCACAGCTGAGCTGCTGTTCGTCCTAGACGTTTCCACTTCACAATAACAGCACTTAAGGTCGACCGGGGCAACTCTAGCAGGGCAGAAATTTGACGAACTGACTTGTTGGAAAGGTGGCATCCTATGACGGTGCCACGTTGAAAGTCACTGAGCTCTTCAGTAAGCCCAATTTACTGCCAATATTTGATTGCATGGCTGTGTGCTCGATTTTTATACACCTGTCAGCAACTGGTGTGGCTGAAACAGCCGAATCCACTAATTTGAAGGGGTGTCTACATACTTTTGCGTGTTAGTATATAGAAGTTGCTTTTCTGATTATGTTTGTGTGTGTGTTCAGGTATCACGGCTGGAAAGGGACAGAGAGGAGCTGATTGGCCAGTATCAGGGCACAGACCCGTCTAGAGACGGTAAACGCGTTGAGTCTCTGCTGAGAGAGAAGGCCCAGCTCCACCTGCGTCTGAAGGGCCTGGAGGCTGAGGTGGCTGAGCTCCGGGCCCAGAGGGACAACTCTGGCCAGCAAGCCGAGAACGTGCAGCGCATCCAGGTCCGCCAGTTTGCAGAATCCCAGGCTGCAGCCAAGTCACTGGAGGTAAGAAACTTGTGTTTTCTGTCAGTCAATGTTTTGAACTGTTATTGTCACTATGAAACTTAAGATGATGAAATAAATCTGTTGGAGTAAGTCCAAACTTTGGTGGAATGACTTTACTGTGTGTGTGCTTGTTTTGATTTGTGGAATAATGAATCATTTGATTGTGTTTCAGGCAGAGAGGCAGTCACTGCGCCTGCAGTTGGAGCGTCTGGGGAGCGAGTTGCAGCTGAGTCATGAACAGAACACCCAGCTGACCGGCAGACTACACAAGGCTGAGCGAGAGGTCAACACTCTCACCAGCCAGGTAAGTACCTATGTGATCCTTAACCTCTAACCCCGGAGATCATCAGCTGTGTTTCTCATAGCAGATGCTCTTATCCAGAGTGACTTACAGTCCCCACCATAACCCCTTATATCAATAGGTTGCTGTGTGCTCATGCCAGTCTCTCGGTTTCTCTCAGGTGGAGGGCATGAGGCACTCTCACAAGCTGGAGGTGGCCAATGTGAAGCTGGAGTGTGCCAGGTCTAGAGGGGAGGTGGAGCGGGAGAGAGACACACTACAGGGCCAAATGGAAGGTAACTCTGCAAATAACCTCTTTGTGTGTTTTGATCATACATGTACTGTTCATCACTCTCATTTTAGTCTGCTAACTTCTCTCTTTCCTTCCTGTCTCTCTCCTTTCATCTCCTTCAACTCTTCCCCCCCCCCCCCTTTCCTTTCTTCTCTGGCTGTCAGGTATGCAGTCTGATGTGGAGGTGTTGAAGGGAACGGTGGAGAGACAGAAGGAGGTGCTGGCTGAGAGGGAGAGGGAACTCGTCCGGAGGGTGCAGGCTGCTCGCGAGGAGGAGTTCCACAAAACAGCCATCGTCCACGAGGAGAAGTTAGGATCCATCTCTCTATCTCTCTCACAGACACACTGTCTCACATACACACGGTCTCAGATTACTTTGTTGAAATTGTGTGCATCGATCATGTGTGTATAATGTGTGTGTCACAGGAGGTTGATGTCACCTTAATTGGGGAGGGTGGGCTCGTGGTAATGGCTGGTGCGGAATGGTATTAAACACATGGTTTCCCTTCGTTTGATGCCATTCCATTTGCTCCGTTCCAGCCATTTTATGAGCCGTCCTCCCCTCAGCAGCCTCCACTGGTGTGCGTGTGTATATAATGTGTGTGTGTTCAGGTTGGTGCTGGAGGATCGTCTGGCTGAGCTGGAGCAGCAGAGGGCGCTACAGGATGCTGCTGGCAACACCCAGAAAGAGGAGTGGGAGGAGCGTCTCCGTGGTGCCCAGCTGGGGGAGGAGTCTGCCCGTAAGGAATTGCAAATCCTAAGGTTAGTAAGAGGTGTGCTGCTTTACCTGTGCATAGTGTGCATTACTAATATATTTCACATAAGTGTGTGTGTTAATGACCTCGTGTGTGTTGCGTGTGTCAGGACTAAACTGCAGCAGCAGGGCTCTCAGCTGGAGGAACTGCAGACACAGAAGACAGATAATGCTGATCTGAGACGGGTACTAAGCTACCTGAGGCTCAGCGCCTGACTGACATTCAGTTTGTATTGCCCTTTCAACATTGATTGGCTGATGTAAATGTCCAAACAACATTGAGTTGACCACGTACCTGTCCCTCCCTCTCACAGCAGAACCAGGAGCTGGGGGTGCAGCTGGGTACGTTGTCCCACGCCGAGGCTGAGCTTCTGGAGACCAACCAGCGTCTGAGGGACTCCCTGGAGAGGGCCCGGGAGGACTTGAGGAGCGCCCGCACACAAGCTGAGAGGACCCAACACGAAGCCGAGAGGTACACTGCATCACCTTTATACTGTGGTCTGTATACTGTATAGATATGCTGAGTATGAGGCAGAATGGAACAGTTAGAAATTATACTGTTGGAACCATCAAGTGGTTTCTATTTCTAACCTTCCTCTTTCTCCCTCTCTCCTATTTCTTTGTTCTCTTCCCTTTCTCTGCAGATTGGTGGAGGAGCGTCGTGTGGAGTGGTTAGAGGAGAAACACAAACTACAGGAGAGGGATGCAGAGCTGCAGGAGAAGTACGGCCAGGCCAAGGAGAAACTTCAGAGGGCTGCGCTGGCACAGAAAAAGGTACCTGCCCCCCCCATCCTCTTCTATCTTCCTTTCACTACCATCTTTACCTCTCCTCCCTTCCTCATTTGCTCCTCTGACTTCTTTTTCTGATGTCTCTCTCTGTCCCAGAGGAAAAACATGACAGAGAACAAGGAGAAGAGATACCAGGACAGGATCCAACTACTGGAGGCTAAGATGGCAGAGCTGGAGCTCCAGACCAGCTCAGCCAAGAAGTATGTATATTTTCTTAGTGTGTGTATGTTAATTACTGTGTGTGTTTTAAGACTAGTATGTGTGTTCCTCCCCAGGCGTCCTTCCTACACCGAAGAGCATGCCCTCCTTAACAGACGACTGAAGGAACTGCAGCGCCGACACAGCGAGTTCCGACGCCTCCTATTGGGCAACCAGGTGACCTCTGCCACAGGCCCTGCCCTCATGACCTCCACCACCGGCACAGGACTTGGCCCGGTCCTCGTACCCGAGTCTGAGGGGCCTAGTCTTCATGTGAGTACACTGAAGCCAGGTACCTTCTCATATACCTCATCACTGGTGTTCACAGATCAGGGACAGTATCCATAAAGAGTCTCGGAGGGGGAGTGCAGATCTAGGATCAGTTTTACTTTCAGATCATGATGAATAAGATTATGTGGACGGACGGGGGGGGGGGGTTCTGGTCCTAGCTAGGTGAGAGCATCCTGTCAGGCTGTTACACCGCCTGGTACGGCAATCGCACTGTCCGCAAGGGTGGTGCAGTCAGCCACACGCATCACCTGGGGCACACTGCCTACCCTCCAGGACATCTATAGCACCCAGTGTCACAGGAAGGCCAAGAAGATCATGGACCTCAGCCACCAGAGCCATGGCCTGTTCACCCTTCTAACATCTAGAAGGTGGAGATGGTACAGGTGCATCAAAGCTGGGACAGAGCGACTGAGAAACCGCTTCTATCTCCAGGGCATCAGACTGTTAAATAGCAATCACTAGCCGGCCTCCGCCCAGTACCCTGCCCTGAAGCTCAGTCACTATTACTAGCCGGCCTCCGCCCAGTACCCTGCCCTGAAGCTCAGTCACTATAACTAGCCGGCTACCACCCGGTACCCTGCCCTGAACCTCAGTCACTATAACTAGCCGGCTACCACCCGGTACCCTGCCCTGAACCTCAGTCACTATAACTAGCCGGCTACCACCCGGTACTCTACCCTGCACCTTAAAGGCGCTGCATGGTAATTCCAACATCTGCGTTGGCCGTGCAGCATTTAGGTGATATGGCCTCTGCAGAAGTCAGGGCATTCATACTACTAATGCTTCGCTGCACAGAGCTGTTGTCAAGGAAGTGAGTTTGTTTATACAGGACCTCCCGCCCTCACCTACCGTCAACCAATCATGTCAATGCAGAGCTATACGGAGCCCTCCGCATCGTTACAACATTTGAGAGGCGCACGGCGATGTGGTACGGAGCTCAATCTGCCCACTGGGCAATTTCGTCACACCATCCATACGGCGCCTCCGACCACATTTTCGGGTCAAGCATAAATTGGCTCTTAGTTAGCAGAATCATTTAACACTGGTCACTTTAATGTTTACATACTGTTTTACTCACATTGTTTATACTTTTAGTCATGGCTCATTTTTGTCTATTTTTCTGGATTATGTGTGTATTACTGCACAGTTTGAGCTAGAAACACAAGCATTTTGCTGAACCTGCGATAACATCTGTTTACGTGACCAACAAACTTTGATTTGATAGGTGTTAGCAACATGGTAGAGGTCACTCCTCCATCTCTTTCTGTCCCTCATCCTCTTTCTCCCCACCCCTCGCTCTCTCTCTCTCTCAGGAGGAGCAGCACCAGAGAGAGTTATCACTGCTGCGTCGGAGGCTGGAGGAGTTAGCCTGTACGCAGCAGCAGCAGATGGAGGAACTGGGAGAGGAACAGGGGCTCTGGCCTGCACGACTCTCTCCCTGAACTCTGACCTCTCTGACCCCCCCCCCCCCAGAGAGTGAGCATGTAGGATTTATTACTCCCTAAAAGTGATGTTTGGTAATATTCTAATTTAATCAGTGACATCTCAAATATTTTGTGAAAAACAGTTAGATTTTATTGGCACAAAAGATGTCAAATGAAAAGAGAACTACATGGATTCAATGTTTACATTCCTTGTTGAATAACAGTACTCTAGTCCTTCCATGCCTTGGCTGTTGATGCCTATGTAAATAATGATTTCAATGGCCAACTAATGACTTCCTCAGTTTTAATTGACTGTTGTGAGATTTGTATCAAATGTTTACGCTAAGACCATCACTCTAAAACTTTAAAAGCGTGATAGTCCCAAAGGCATTTGTATATTTTTTTTAAAAATAAGGTTGGTTTCATGGATCTAAAGAGCTGTGACTTGCACAACATTTATACAATTTTATACAATGTTATTTCAAGATGTATGTGTTTTTGTATTCGCAATTCATACAAATAAATGTTTATGCTTTACTGATGTTGTGTACATATTTGTTGTTGTTGTGAGCTTTACTTGTGCGAACCATTAACACTAGAACTGCTGAACTCTTCTTTAGTCTTTCAGTTTTGGTTGAGGAAACAAAAGTCCCAGCTTCAGAATAAGAGTATATTCGCTGCTTCTGGGTAAATGTCTGTCTGGAATGTGACCTGCTAATTCCTGCCATCATTTGGTTCATCCCAGTAATCTGAAAAGCCTCCTGATTTATTTATTTTTTCTTGAATTGTAAATCCCTGTGTCTCCTGACATATTCCATCTTAGAATCACAAAGCGGGGGGGGGGGTGGGCATCGGTACTTAGAGCAGCTTTCTGGCCTTCAGCACGTCGAAGGGGAGGGAGTGAGCTCAGTTCCAGGAACAGCTCTTGAGGCTGTCAAACAGGCTCTTCACATGCTGCAGTTGCTCTTTCAACTCCACGGGGGCGCCGTTCTGATCCAGCTTCAGTTTAATCTGCCAGGGAAACACCACACACACCCAATTGTTTTCACAAGCAGGGGGGGAAAAAAGGCCAGCTCGTGTCCATAAACTTCAGACGTCAGCCAGTAGCAATATGCCACAATGGGGGATTATCATTCCACACAATCTAGGCAAATTTAAACTAAATATTTGGCATAGGTATGGCCAGCTGCCATTGTGGAGCTCAAAACAGTCCATAGATCATTACAAAATGAAGAACTGAAAACAGCCTGCCCCCCCCCCCCTACCCCACAGAGAAGTGGTATAGGCTATGCTCTGCCTTGACACTGCAGTTATTTCATTTCCCAAGACCTGGGCTTTGTGCCAGTCAGCTTTACAGTTACAGAGTGATCATATCATGTTGGCCTGAACAACAGATTTTTCCAGATGTTTAGTCCTGGTTGAAGTGATTAGACAGTGCAGGGGAAGTATGAAGGTTATGGGGAAAATCATGAATGCCAATTAAGGGGAGATTACTAAGGGTGGGAGTGAAAAAGACAGTTTACCTCATCAAAGTACAGCTGCATGTATTTGTAGAGTTCACGGAGGGCAGCAGATTCATTGAATTCGTTCTCATGTTTCTAAAGAAACAAATATACATTTCATGTCCTTAAAGCACAATATCAAAATGAATTAGAAAACAACCACTAGACGGGAGGTACCTTTGACTCCTTATGCAGGAACTCCTTGAACTCAGAGCTGCTGATTGGTGGCTGGTCCCTGACCTGCTTGTAGTAAGCCCTTACTTCCTGCTTGTACTGGGAGATATCTTTGGCATAGAGCAGTTTATTGGTTGGGTCATGCTGGAACAGAGAGGGGGTAGAAGAGTCATGTCAAATCTAGGTGATCGGTGTGCTTACATTTGAGCTTCTAGCATTGTCAATGCCAGGTATTCTAAGAGGCCTGCAAGTTATGAGACCAAGTCTGTGGCTTGCATTTTGTTTTACATCTATGGGCTCGATTCAAGGTAGAGCTGTCAAATCCATAGGCAGCTACTGGCATTATACCTATCGATGCTAGTGCTGAGCGTTTAACTGACATGTTATTATTAGTTTTTTAAACAACTAATGGATTGACGTCGGTTAATTTGAATTCCCTTTTTGTTCGTTCGTTTTTTCTGTGAGCTCAATGCGCAGTTTCTTTAGCGTTAAATCAGATCAAGCCTGAACTGTGCGATGTAGTAGGGAGTTGTAGTTTCCAACAAGCCAATATTCTACATACTGCAAAAAAAACATGGTAATTAACTACAATGACCATAATCCATTGTGCTTCTACTTGGCCTGTCTGTGTAGGGCAAACATAGAAAGGGAGAGAAGAGACGAGCAATGTTGCCTCAAATTCTTTGGGTCACTGACATTTTAGGTCTTGTGAGTGGAAACTTGAAAGTTGCCTCAAATTCTTTGCAACTTCCGATGCACGTTTTTTTGTGAACATTGAGGCTGTATCCTTACAGTTCGACAATAGCTAATAGGCTACTTGAGCATAATGTAGGCCTACCAACAAAGCCAATGGAGCAAATCCCATAACGTTTTCACACAGAAATAGCTTTTGATTTCTATGATATAGCCTTCAGTATCCTAATATGTGGTGTTCAATGCAGGCCTACATTGCATGAGATTTTTTTTTAAACATTATTTTACATTATGAAGGGCTTGACATGAATTATTTTTTATTTGGTCTGTAACACTGGAACAAATAGGGGACTGTAAATTGTATTGTGTTGTATGTTGCAAGAAACATCTTTGCAAAATAGCATGTATTATTACCATACAGAGAATTAGAATGTAGGCTACCACTCTGACTATTCAAGCCTGTCTCAACATACAACACTGCCCCTTTAATTAAGACAAGCTTTTTACCTGACTTGCTTTTCAAAGATGGCTTGAAATGTAGACCACCATTTTTGTGCTCTTGTAAGAAGCGGAACCTCCACATTGCCGACCTATACTTATCTATAACTAGGATAACAACTCGCAAACTAGCAAAGAATATCAACAAATGTTCACATGAGCGGCTCTGAACCGATCTGAAAAGCACGTTCATTCACTAGCAGGTGATTGAAAGACCCCTAGTGGGGTACCCCACCAATAGAATTCTATTGAAAGACCCCTAGTGGGCTACCCACCAATAGAATTCTATTGAAAGACACCTAGTGGGCTACCCACCAATAGAATTCTACTCCGTTGCGCTCTGCCTACAACAAAATCACAGCCTCAAATCTTGCAAAGTTAGATTTGTTTCATTGCATTGAAAAGGGGCTGATATAATATTGATTCAATCACAGAAAAACATTGATGCACAGTGCAAACGAATGGGGTGAACTCAGTGAAGTTCAATCTCTTGCGTCTCTGCGCGGCCTGACATTTCTTCTGTGTGGCAGGCCTGGAGGAGGTGCGGGCCTAGCTTGTGCAGTTTAGAGGGAACACTTGAGGTATCTCTACCTGAAAATACATGATCTAAGTGGATCAGTTGAGAGGGAACATTGGAGACAAGACGCTTGAGGTATCTCTACCTGAAAATACATGATCTAAGTGGATCAGTTGAGAGGGAACGTTGGAGACAAGACGCTTGAGGTATCTCTACCTGAAAATACATGATCTAAGTGGATCAGTTGAGAGGGAACATTGGAGACAAGACGCTACCTGGAAATACATGATCTAAGTGGATCAGTTGAGAGGGAACATTGGAGACAAGACGCTACCTGGAAATACATGATCTAAGTGATTGATAGTTGGTATTCAGCAGTCATAAAGGTATGCCTTATTTACTTTGAAGAACTACTAAAATAGTGATTTTGTCAGACCGCATAGGCAGCAACTCTATAGAGATGAGATGATGACTTCGAATGAAATAATGAAGTCATCAAATGTATTAAACAACTGAAATATTATGAATAAATGATGGTTAATAAGTGTTAAGCAGTAAGGGGCAGTCACTACCATCATGGGACTTTTAATAATAGTTTTTTTCTGTGTTACAGCATTCTACCCACATAGAGCATTTCATGTTTAAATATATTTGAAATTGAAAACTGATAATCGAATCGAAACTACCTCGAAAAGCACTATTCACTAATGGCCTTGACTCACTGACCAGCAGAGTCCTCAGTAGGCAACCATGCCCAGTAGCCGGCACCTAGGTTCAAACCTACATCCCTGTCCTTAGGGGGCGAGATTCTTGCACCAGAGCCACAAACTACTTAACATTTATTACACTTCTCTTTGTAAATTTGACAGTTGCAGCAACGTACAAGAATTTAGGCTTGAACCTACAACTGCTTGGCTGCTAGGCAGGGATTTAACCATTGGACCACATTCTCCTTCACGTTCTTTACCCCGCTCTTTGTATATTTGACATAGAGAATTGTGTAAACGTACACAAAAACACAAGAAATGAACTTTGAACCTAAAACATCTCAGGTCCAAAGCAGGAATTTAACTTTTTCTACTCTTCGTATAAATGACATTGAGGCTTGTGGAAACGTACACAAACGCACAAGAGATGAGATTTGAACAACCAACCTTTGTGTGTTACATGTCTCCTAGTACATTTTACATTGAAAGTTGTGTGAACCACCAACACTTTTTGCATATTTGATATTGAGATTTGCAGAAACGTACACAAAAGCACAAGAGATGAGGTGTGTTAGTCATTATATTCTGCGATGTCTCGGTCATGTCCCCACCTTGCCCAACTGTTTCTCAGCCAGGGAGAAGGAGTCCATGAAGGCCTGGGCAATGACGGAGAGACAGCCGTCCAGAGGCGGGGTCTTCTCCATGTCGAACACAAACTGGGGGTTCTTCAGGATGTTCACCCAGAACCGCAGGGGCAGGCTGGGAAGGAGCAGGACAGAGGGCCAGTCAAACATTCTATCACTATCCCAATACAGTGAGTAGTGGATTGAGTATGAGTGAGTAAATACAACACATTGATTGGACATGAGGAAAGACATTAAGAAAGATGGATTCTACTATAAACATACTCAAACAGGTGTACCCTCAGGGTCATATTCATTAGGCACCAAATGGAAGAAAACCCTGAAAAATGGAGGGACTTACTTGAACTTAATGCTCATAAAAATTGCAAAATGTTGCAAAATGTTTTGCTACAGTGTGACCTAATGAGTATTGTTATTTGTATTTTATTAAACCTTTATTTAACTAGGCAAGTCAGTTAAGAACAAATTCTTATTTACAATGACGGCCTACCAAAAGGCAAAAGGCCTCCTGTGGGGCTCGAATAACAAATAAAAAATATAGGACAACACACACATTACGACAAGAGAGACAGCACAAATCGACATAAAGTAAGACCTAAGACAACAACATAGCAAGGCAGCAACACAAGACAACACAGCATGGTAGCAACAGGACAACATGGTAGCAACACAATATGGTAGAAGCACAAAACATGGTACAAACATTATTGGGCACGGACAACAGCACAAAGGGCAAGAAGGTAGAGGCAACAATACATCACGCAAAGCAGCCACAGCTGTCAGTAAGAGTGTCCATGATTGAGTCTTTGAATGAAGAGATTGAGATAAAACTGTCCAGTTTGAATGTTTGTTGCAGCTCGTTCCAGTCGCTAGCTGCAGCGAACAGAAAAGACGAGCGACCCAGGGATGTGTGTGCTTTGGGGACCTTTAACAGAATGTGACTGGCAGAACGGGTGTTTTATGTGGAGGATGAGGGCTGCAGTAGATATCTCAGATAGGGGGGAGTGAGGCCTAAGAGGGTTTTATAAATAAGCATCAACCAGTGGGTCTAGCGACGGCTATACCAGTTTACAGAGGAGTATAGAGTGCAGAGATGTGTCCTATAAAGGAGCATTGGTGGCAAATCTGATGGCTGAATGGTAGGGAACATCTAGCCGCTCAAGACCACCCTCACCTGCCGATCTATAAATGATGTATCCGTAATCTAGCATGGATAGGATGGTCATCTGAATCAGGGTTAGTTTGGCAGCTGGGGTGAAAGAGGAGCGATTACAATAGAGAAAACCAAGTCTAGATTTAACTTTAGCCTGCAGCTTTGATATGTGCTGAGAGAAGGACAGTGTACCATCTAGCCATACTCCCAAGTACTTGTATGAGGTGACTACCTCAAGCTCTAAACCCTCAGAGGTAGTAATCACACCTGTGGGAAGAGGGGTATAATTCTTACCAAACCACATGACCTTTGTTTTGGAGGTGTTAAGAACAAGGTTAAGGGTAGAGAAAGCTTGTCAGACACTAAGAAAGCTTTGTTGTAGAGCATTTAACACTAAATACAGGGAGGGGCCAGCTGAGTTTAAGACTGTATCATCTGCATATAAATGGATGAGAGAGCTTCCTACTGCCTGAGCTATGTTGTTGATGTAAATTGAGAAGAGCGTGGGGCCTAGGATTGAGCCTTGGGGTACTCCCTTGGTGACAGGCAGTGGCTGAGGCAGAAGATTTTCTGACTTTATACTCTGCACTCTTTGAGAGAGGGGAAGTTAGCAAATCAGGCCAAAGACCCCTCAGAGACACCAATCCTCATTAGCGGCCCATAAGAATGGAATCGTCTACCGTATCAAAAGCCTTGGCCAAGTCAATAAAAATAGCATCAGAACATTGCTTCGAATCAAGGGCAATGGTGACATCATTGATGACCTTTAAGGTTGCAGTGACACATCCATATGACCCAGATGAACACATACCTGTTGGTTTTCCAGATGTGTAGTACATCCTGGTCACTGATCCTCTTGCTCTCTCCCTGGGCGTCCAGGAAGTCAAAGAAGTACTTGATGGCAGGCGGGGTTTTGAGGTTAGGGGTTCCCCAGATCGTTCTGAACAGGTTTTCCACAAACGAATGCACAGCCACCTGAGAAAGGAGGAAGTGGAGGGCATATGGTCATATATAATGTCCCTTACACTGAAACCGCACTGACAGCTCCAAGCAAGCCACTTTAGTACCTATCCATGTTTTTTTTAAGCAATGTTCATAAGGGAAATGAGAAAAGGGAACTGTTACAGTCACTATATATGCTGGATCTCACATAACTGAAGAATCTAGATTTCCATCTTTCAGTTAACCATTTATCAGAGCACAGTGGCAGGTTGAAAGGGGTTGGTTTGACAGGTCAGGATGTAAGTTAACAGTGAGTTTTCTTGCCTTGGTGGAGAGCAGCTTGGTGAGGTACACTTCCTTCAGTTTCAGCTTCTTCCTCTCCGGGTTCTTCTTTTGGTCCTGGTCAATGTCAGGATCAATCTGGGGTCAAAGAGCACCATTAATCAATCATATCAAACGCAAATCAGTGACATCAAATTCAGAGGTCATGTTGGCACTTACCAGATGGAAGTACTTTGTGGAGTAGTTCTGATCGTCTGTGACAAATACACAACAACAGGTCACCATGGATGACTAAATAGCAGACAATTGTGCTAAACAGCTTCCTGGTTTCTGTTCGGGTTTTATGTAAGCTGACACAGTTAAGTGGTTTTGCATCTCACTTGTGTTTCACATCTGTCATATAACAACATTAGAAAGATGGGGAGGGTAAATGTGGAGCAAAACATGTCTACTTTAAACTCAACTTTACTGAGGAATGTTTGTTTTGTTGATTGTTGTTTTTTCTTTGTGTGTTTCTTTGTGTATTTCTTTTGGGCCCATGCTGCCTTGATTGAGTAATTGTTTGCACCAGGGCTCCCTTGTAAAAGAGACCTTGGTCTCAATGGGACTCCACCCTGACGAAATAAAAGTTTCAATAAACAAATACAATAAATAAAAGATGGACTTTGACAAAGCGATTCACAAAAGTTACTCCGTGCCCACGTGTGTGGTAGTGTGATGAGCATTAACTATGAGCATGCGTTTGTGAATACTGTTTGTGTGTACACTGTGTGTAGTGTACTCTAGGCATCCCCCCCTCACACACACACACAAATTCCTGTTTAATACAGTGTGACGCGAAGTGTACAAGATCCACATCTCTAGGAGCTATGGAGGCATATTGTACTGTAGCATGGCAATCTCTGTTGACACCCTTACCTTTCAGGCTGCTCTGAGGACTCAGACTGGGATGGGTCTTAGAGAGCACTTTGATGGACGCTCCATCCGGTACCTGTAGAAACACACTGAGTTAGAAGGTCGATAAATGCTTGCTGAGTTACAAGCTTCTCAACCAGCTGGTAGACCTAAAATACAGTAATGTTCTACAGTGAGACTAATAAAGAGTACAGGAGTTCTAATCTATTTGTGGTCTGGTTTGGCCTTGTGACACAGGCAGCTCAGTCCTACCAGCCAGGCTGCCTTGAATGGAGCTAATACTGCTTGTTAGTAGCCTTAAAAACCAGGCTGCAGAATGAGAGCAGCAGAGCAGTACACTGTACTTAGTACTCTGTGTCACGCCCTGACCTTAGAGAGCCTTTTTATGTCTCTATTTGGTTTGGTCAGGGTGTGATTTGGGGTGGGCATTCTATGTTGTTTTTTTTCTATGATTTCGAATTTCTATGTTTTGCCCGGGTATGGTTCTCAATCAGGGACATCTGTCTATCGTTGTCTCTGATTGGGAACCATACGCTTTTCCCTCCTTTCTGTGTGGGAAGTTGTCATTGTTTGTGGCACATAGCCCTTAAGCTTCAAGTTTTTTTTTGGGGGGGGGGGGGTTATTGTTTTTGTGGGCGTCATCCTAATAAAAAGGAATATGTACGCTCACCACGCTGCACCTTGGTCTTCTTCCAGCATTGGCCGTGACACTCTGATTCAATGTCAAGGATGTTCTAGTCTAGTGAAACCCTCTACTTATAAGATACCTGACAAATTTGTGCATGTGGTTTGGTGACATTAAGCAACAATTTGACAACCCAATCCGTCTAGTTATTACAACTACTCAGGACTAGATTGAATCCGGATCGCGGAAGATCCGCATTATAGCACGATTGAAATTGAATTTTCCTATTGAGCCGACATATGCAGGATTTACAGTGAATGCAGTCTCCACAGACAAGGGAACGTTGCCTTTAAATTCTAATCGTGCAGTTCTTCAGCGGTAATGATGGAATCCAGGCATTAGCCATTGAGAAATACTACAGCTTCCAGTGATTGGACCTTTAATCTGATTTTTAAAAAGTTTAGGCCTTCAACTACATGTAAAAAATATATACAGTGGGGCAAAAAAGTATTTAGTCAGCCACCAATTGTGCAAGTTCTCCCACTTAAAAAGATGAGAGAGGCCTGTACTTTTCATCATAGGTACACCTCAACTATGACAGACAAAATGAGAAAAAAAATCCAGAAAATGACATTGTAGGATTTTTAATGAATTTATTTAGCAAATTATGGTGGAAAATAAGTATTTGGTCAATAACAAAAGTTTATCTCAATACTTTGTTATATACACTTTGTTGGCAATGACAGATGTCAAACGTTTTCTGTAAGTCTTCAAAAGGGTTTCACACTCTGTTGCTGGTATTTTGGCCCATTCCTCCATGCAGATCTCCTCTAGAGCAGTGATGTTTTGGGGCTGTTGCTGGGCAACACGGACTTTCAACTCCCTCCAAAGATTTTCTATGGGGTTGAGATCTGGAGACTGGCTAGGCCACTCCAGGACCTTGAAATGCTTCTTACAAAGCCACTCCTTCGTTGCCCGGGTGGTGTGTTTGGGATCATTGTCATGCTGAAAGACCCAGCCACGTTTCATCTTCAATGCCCTTGCTGATGGAAGGAGGTTTTCACTCAAAACCACGGATCAGTCGTCCTGGTCCCTTTGCAGAAAAACAGCCCCAAAGCATGATGTTTCCACCCCCATGCTTCACAGTAGGTATGGTGTTCTTTGGATGCAACTCAGCATTCTTTGTCCTCCAAACACGACGAGTTGAGGTTATTCCAAAAAGTTATATTTTGGTTTCATCTGACCATATGACATTCTCCCAATCTTCTTCTGGATCATCAAAATGCTCTCTAGCAAACTTTTTATTTTTATTTATTTTACCTTTATTTAACCAGGTAGGCAAGTTGAGAACAAGTTCTCATTTACAATTGCGACCTGGCCAAGATAAAGCAAAGCAGTTCGACAGATAAAACGACACAGAGTTACACATGGAGTAAAAACAAACATACAGTCAATAATGCAGTATAAACAAGTCTATATACAATGTGAGCAAATGAGGTGAGAAGGGAGGTAAAGGCAAAAAAGGCCATGATGGCAAAGTAAATACAATATAGCAAGTAAAATACTGGAATGGTAGTTTTGCAATGGAAGAATGTGCAAAGTAGAAATAAAAAATAATGGGGTGCAAAGGAGCAAAATAAATAAATAAATTAAAATTAAATACAGTTGGGAAAGAGGTAGTTGTTTGGGCTAAATTATAGGTGGGCTATGTACAGGTGCAGTAATCTGTGAGCTGCTCTGACAGTTGGTGCTTAAAGCTAGTGAGGGAGATAAGTGTTTCCAGTTTCAGAGATTTTTGTAGTTCGTTCCAGTCATTGGCAGCAGAGAACTGGAAGGAGAGGCGGCCAAAGAAAGAATTGGTTTTGGGGGTGACTAGAGAGATATACCTGCTGGAGCGTGTGCTACAGGTGGGAGATGCTATGGTGACCAGCGAGCTGAGATAAGGGGGGACTTTACCTAGCAGGGTCTTGTAGATGACATGGAGCCAGTGGGTTTGGCGACGAGTATGAAGCGAGGGCCAGCCAACGAGAGCGTACAGGTCGCAATGGTGGGTAGTATATGGGGCTTTGGTGATAAAACGGATTGCACTGTGATAGACTGCATCCAATTTGCTGAGTAGGGTATTGGAGGCTATTTTGTAAATGACATCGCCAAAGTCGAGGATTGGTAGGATGGTCAGTTTTACAAGGGTATGTTTGGCAGCATGAGTGAAGGATGCTTTGTTGCGAAATAGGAAGCCAATTCTAGATTTAACTTTGGATTGGAGATGTTTGATATGGGTCTGGAAGGAGAGTTTACAGTCTAACCAGACACCTAAGTATTTGTAGTTGTCCACGTATTCTAAGTCAGAGCCGTCCAGAGTAGTGATGTTGGACAGGCGGGTAGGTGCAGGTAGCGATCGGTTGAAGAGCATGCATTTAGTTTTACTTGTATTTAAGAGCAATTGGAGGCCACGGAAGGAGAGTTGTATGGCATTGAAGCTTGCCTGGAGGGTTGTTAACACAGTGTCCAAAGAAGGGCCGGAAGTATACAGAATGGTGTCGTCTGCGTAGAGGTGGATCAGGGACTCACCAGCAGCAAGAGCGACCTCATTGATGTATACAGAGAAGAGAGTCGGTCCAAGAATTGAACCCTGTGGCACCCCCATAGAGACTGCCAGAGGTCCGGACAGCAGACCCTCCGATTTGACACACTGAACTCTATCAGAGAAGTAGTTGGTGAACCAGGCGAGGCAATCATTTGAGAAACCAAGGCTGTCGAGTCTGCCGATGAGGATATGGTGATTGACAGAGTCGAAAGCCTTGGCCAGATCAATGAATACGGCTGCACAGTAATGTTTCTTATCGATGGCGGTTAAGATATCGTTTAGGACCTTGAGCGTGGCTGAGGTGCACCCATGACCAGCTCTGAAACCGGATTGCATAGCAGAGAAGGTATGGTGAGATTCGAAATGGTCGGTAATCTGTTTGTTGACTTGGCTTTCGAAGACCTTAGAAAGGCACGGTAGGATAGATATAGGTCTGTAGCAGTTTGGGTCAAGAGTGTCCCCCCCTTTGAAGAGGGGGATGACCGCAGCTGCTTTCCAATCTTTGGGAATCTCCGACGACACGAAAGAGAGGTTGAACAGGCTAGTAATAGGGGTGGCAACAATTTCGGCAGATAATTTTAGAAAGAAAGGGTCCAGATTGTCTAGCCCGGCTGATTTGTAGGGGTCCAGATTTTGCAGCTCTTTCAGAACATCAGCTGAATGGATTTGGGAGAAGGAGAAATGGGGAAGGCTTGGGCGAGTTGCTGTTGGGGGTGCAGTGCTGTTGTCCGGGGTAGGAGTAGCCAGGTGGAAAGCATGGCCAGCCGTAGAAAAATGCTTATTGAAATTCTCAATTATGGTGGATTTATCAGTGGTGACAGTGTTTCCTATCTTCAGTGCAGTGGGCAGCTGGGAGGAGGTGTTCTTATTCTCCATGGACTTTACAGTGTCCCAGAACTTTTTTGAGTTAGTGTTGCAGGAAGCAAATTTCTGCTTGAAAAAGCTAGCCTTGGCTTTTCTAACTGCCTGTGTATAATGATTTCTAGCTTCCCTGAACAGCTGCATATCACGGGGGCTGTTCGATGCTAATGCAGAACACCATAGGATGTTTTTGTGTTGGTTAAGGGCAGTCAGGTCTGGGGAGAACCAAGGGCTATATCTGTTCCTGGTTCTAAATTTCTTAAATGGGGCATGTTTATTTAAGATGGTTAGGAAGGCATTTAAAAAAAATATCCAGGCATCCTCTACTGACGGGATGAGATCAATATCCTTCCAGGATACCCCGGCCAGGTCGATTAGAAAGGCCTGCTCGCAGAAGTGTTTCAGGGAGCGTTTTACAATGATGAGTGGAGGTCGTTTGACCGCTGACCCATTACGGATGCAGGCAATGAGGCAGTGATCGCTGAGATCTTGGTTGAAGACAGCAGAGGTGTATTTAGAGGGGAAGTTGGTTAGGATGATATCTATGAGGGTGCCCGTGTTTAAGGTTTTGGGGAGGTACCTGGTAGGTTCATTGATTATTTGTGTGAGATTGAGGGCATCAAGTTTAGATTGTAGGATGGCTGGGGTGTTAAGCATGTTCCAGTTTAGGTCGCCTAGCAGCACGAACTCTGAAGATAGATGGGGGGCAATCAGTTCACATATGGTGTCCAGAGCACAGCTGGGGGCAGAGGGTGGTCTATAGCAGGCGGCAACGGTGAGAGACTTGTTTTTAGAGAGGTGGATTTTTAAAAGTAGAAGTTCAAATTGTTTGGGTACAGACCTGGATAGTAGGACAGAACTCTGCAGGCTATCTTTGCAGTAGATTGCAACACCGCCCCCTTTGGCAGTTCTATCTTGTCTGAAAATGTTGTAGTTTGGAATGAAAATGTCTGAGTTTTTGGTGGTCTTCCTAAGCCAGGATTCAGACACAGCTAGAACATCCGGGTTGGCAGAGTGTGCTAAAGCAGTGAATAGAACAAACTTAGGGAGGAGGCTTCTAATGTTAACATGCATGAAACCAAGGCTATTACGGTTACAGAAGTCGTCAAAAGAGAGCGCCTGGGGAATAGGAGTGGAGCTAGGCACTGCAGGGCCTGGATTCACCTCTACATCGCCAGAGGAACATAGGAGGAGTAGAATAAGGGTACGGCTAAAAGCTATGAGAATTGGTCGTCTAGAACGTCTGGAACATAGAGTAAAAGGACGTTTCTGGGGGCGATAAAATAGCATCAAGGTATAATGTACAGACAAATGTATGGTAGGATGTGAATACAGTGGAGGTAAACCTAGGTATTGAGTGATGAAGAGAGAGATATTGTCTCTAGAAACATCGTTGAAACCAGGAGATGTCATTGCATGTGTGGGTGGTGGAACTAATAGGTTGGATAAGGTATAGTGAGCAGGACTAGAGGCTCTACAGTGAAATAAGCCAATAAACACTAACCAGAACAGAAATGGACAAGACATATTGACATTAAGGAGAGGCATGCTTAGTCGAGTGATCAAAAGGGTCCGGTGAGTGGAGAGGTTGGTTGGTGATTTAGACAGCTAGCCAGGGCATCGGTAGCAAGCTAGCATAGGATGGAGGTCTGTTGTTAGCCACCTCCTGCGCTCCGTCAGTAGATTAGTGGGGTTCCGTGTGGTAGAGGGGATCAATCCAAATCACACAACAACAAAAATAAAAACAATAGATATAGTTATAGAGGCCCAAGAAGAAAACATAATAATAATAATTAAAAATAATTTAAAAAATAAAAAAATAAAAAATGTCCGATTGTCTATTCAGATAGCAGCCGGTAAGACAGCTAACGGTTAGCAGGCCGCAGATGGGCGTTCAGGTAACGTCGCGACGGAGGAGCCAGCCGAATAACTCCTTCGGGTAGATAACGTCGGCAGTCCAGTTGTGAAGGCCCGGTGGGGCTCCGCGAAGGCAGCAAACCGGGTCCGGATAGGCGACTGCAGCCCAGGTGCGATTGATGGAACTCAGGAGTGATTGACGGAGCTTGCTAGCTCCGGAACAATTGATGTTTGCTCCGGAATCGACGAAGGCCGATAGTCACACGGATAGCAGCTAGCTAGCTGTGAGATCCGGGCATGAATGTCCAGAGAGCAGTCGAAATCCAGGGACATGGAGAGAAAAATTGGTCCGGTATGCTCCGCTCCGAGCCGCGCTGCGCCGTACAGAACTGGCGATAGACTTTCGAGCCAAAGGATAGCCGATGACCACAAACCGTGGTTAGCTGAACACCAACGACTTGCCAGTAAAGGAGCCAACTAGCTTCTGAACTAGCTTCTGGATTAGCTTCTGGCTAGTTTCAGGCCAGCCTCCTGGAGTTTCTGGCTAGCTTCTTGGAGGATTACAGATCTGAGGTAAATAATACTTTTTTATAAATATACATTGGTGAGGCGGGTTGCAGGAGAGTGTTTTGAAGATGAGTTGATGGAAAATAAAAATAAAATGTATGTGAAAAAGTTGTAAATATATATATATACAGGACACGACAAGACGAGGACAAAAGACGTCTGAACTGCTATGCCACTTCAGACGGGCCTGGACATGTACTGGCTTAAGCAGGGGGACACGTCCTGCACTGAAGGATTTGAGTCCCTGGCGGCGTAGTGTGTTACTGATGGTAGGCTTTGTTACTTTGGTCCCAGCTCTCTGCAGGTAATTCAATAGGTCCCCCCGTGTGGTTCTGGGATTTTTGCTCACCGTTCTTGTGATAATTTTGACCCCACGGGGTGAGATCTTGCGTGGAGCCCCAGATCGAGGGAGATTATCAGTGGTCTTGTATGTCTTCCATTTCCTAATAATTGCTCCCACAGTTGATTTCTTCAATCCAAGCTGCTTACCTATTGCAGATTCAGTCTTCCCAGCCTGGTGCAGATCTACAATTTTGTTTCTGGTGTCCTTTGACAGCTCTTTGGTCTTGGCCGTAGTGGAGTTTGGATTGTGACTGTTTGAGGTTGTGGAAAGGTGTCTTTTATACTGATAACAAGTTCAAACGTGTGCCATTAATACAGGTAACGAGTGGAGGACAGAGGAGCCTCTTAAAGAAGAAGTTACAGGTCTGTGAGAGCCAGAAATCTTGCTTGTTTGTAGGTGACCAAATACTTATTTTCCACCATAATTTGCAAATAAATTCATAAAAAATCCTACAATGTGATTGTCTGGATTTTTTTTCTCATTTTGTCTGTCATAGTTGAAGTGTACCTATGATGAAAATTACAGGCCTCTCTCATCTTTTTAAGTGGGAGAACTTGCACAATTGGTGGCTGACTAAATACTTTTTTGTCCCACTGTATATTTTCTCTGTCCTAGATGGTGATTTGAGATGTGGAGAGAAATATTGAACGTGAGATTAGGTTAATTTCCTGTATCAGGAATCTTGGTAGTGTTCTTAACCTTGTAGTGCTTGAGTGTGTTGAGCATGGTCACTTCTCCTAGAACCCCTGAGCTGGCATCCACCTCTTTCAGTGGGACAAACCTTCCATTCTTCTCATACTCTGCAGAGTTCAAGAAACAGAGAGAGAGAGAAGTCATCCCTTTGAAAGAATGTATGATCGATCAAGATGTTTCATTTGCTTTTAGAGTCATAATTCACTCATCACTCTTCCATTCTCTCCTAATGTCTTGGACACGTGAGGTACTACAACTGACCAATGTGCATCTGTCGGAGAGGGATGTTGTAGGGGAAGCCAAACTTGGTCTTGAAGGCCAGGAGGATCTTCTCCTTGACCTGCTCCACCGTGTCACAGTCCAGAGCACTGACCTCCAGAGGCTCACTGACCTCTCCGTCTGTTCCCACAGCAAACAACACCTGTAGCCTCTGGGGTGGAGGGTGGAGGGCGCGGTCAGACAGACACACATACATCATGATGTAGGCTACTTGTATGAGGTTTGGGTTAGAAAATTAAACGTGAGATGAGATATATTCATCAGTGTGGCTAACCACTGAAGCTAACCTTCATTCCCACTATCTTTCTGCTTGGGTCAGGGAAACCACACAGTTAGCTAAAGATTTATAAAGCCACATGTCTGTGTATATCACTTGATGGACTTCATACAATAACACTTATACACTACAGGGATAAAATTTCTCTGTTATAAGAAACCACTGAGCAACTGTCTCAGCAGGATTACCATATGGCTCAACCTGTGCTTATAAAGACTACAGTTTGCGTCCATTTTGGGTCTGATTCATTTACTTCTAGACTCGTTTCTTTAATTTAAAAGGGTTAATCTTTCGAGTTTGAGAGACAAACTGAGAAATGTGCGAAAGCGGAGGCCATATCTACTAATAGCTTCCTAAAACAGCAATAGTTTCCCCTGTCAACATCGCATGTGAGGATCTTTATGAGGGTAACATCACTTTCAACCCATCTACTTTTGCCAGCATACTGATATATGTTTTCTAACAGACTAGCTCCTCTAACCACATATTTTCTGGTAACAAACAAAACATAAAGGAGGAACTGCCAACTACCTCTCTCGCTATGCCCTAGATCCAGGAAGGGTGCGTCTGTGGCAGTGTGTGTGTGTGTGTGTGTGTGTGTGTGTGTGTGTGTGTGTGTGTGTGTGTGTGTGTGTGTGTGTGTGTGTGTGTGTGTGTGTGTGTGTGTGTGTGTGTGTGTGTGTGTGTGTGTGTGTGTGTGTGTGTGTGTGTGTGTGTGTGTGTGTGTGTGTGTGTGTGTGTGTGTGTGTGTGTTTGTGTGTGTGTGTGTGTGTGTGTGTGTGGCAGTGTGTGTGTGTGTGTGTGTGTGTGGCAGTGTGTGTGTGTGTGGCAGTGTGTGTACCATTGGGCTGAAGTCCTGAGCCTGCCACAGTAACCAGTCTTCGTTAAGTGTGTAAAGAGCCTTTTCTGTGACTGAGTCCACTGGGCCTTTAGACATCTGCTGGGTCAGGGCACACACTAGCAGGAAAAGGGGCTGGCCCACACTCTCCTGTTGGGACACAACACACACAGCTCAGTTAAACACACACAAACCGGTATTCACATGTACAATTAGGTATGACTCATTAACATGCACTCGTATGAAAAGTTACAAAATCAGACACTCATTTACATAGACACTCAAACACACGTGGAAATGTGTGAGAGAAAAATATAAGATGTACTGTGAGCTGACCATAATGAAATGGAGGCTAATAAATACATACAATATGAATGAATAAGGCTTTGATAGAAGTAGCAAGAAAATAATAAATATAGACTGATATAGATAGACGGATGGACCCCGAGGAAGCCGTAGAGGCAGACGGACTGACCCCGAGGAAGCCGTAGAGGCAGACGGACTGACCCCGAGGAAGCCGTAGAGGCAAACGGATGGACCCCGGGGAAGCCGTAGAGGCAGACGGACTGACCCCGAGGAAGCCGTAGAGACAGACGGACTGACCCTGAGGAAGCCGTAGAGGCAGACGGACTGACCCCGAGGAAGCCGTAGAGGCAAACGGATGGACCCCGAGGAAGCCGTAGAGGCAGACGGACTGACCCCGAGGAAGCCGTAGAGACAGACGGACTGACCCTGAGGAAGCCGTAGAGGCAGACGGACTGACCCCGAGGAAGCCATAGAGACAGACGGACTGACCCTGAGGATGCCGTAGAGGCAGACGGACTGACCCTGAGGAAGCCATAGAGACAGACGGACTGACCCTGAGGAAGCCGTAGAGTCAGACGGACTGACCCCGAGGAAGCCGTAGAGACAGACGGACTGACCCTGAGGAAGCCATAGAGACAGACGGACTGACCCAGAGGAAGCCGTAGAGGCAGACGGACTGACCCCGAGGAAGCCGTAGAGACAGACGGACTGACCCTGAGGAAGCCGTAGAGACAGACAGATTGACCCAAAGGAAGCCGTAGAGACCGACGGACGGACCCTGAGGAAGCTGTAGAGACAGACAGATTGATTCTGAGGAAGCCGTAGAGACAGACGGACTGACCCTGAGGAAGCCATAGAGACAGACGGACTGACCCTGAGGAAGTCGTAGAGTCAGACGGACTGACCCCGAGGAAGCCGTAGAGACAGACGGACTGACCCTGAGGAAGCCATAGAGACAGACGGACTGACCCAGAGGAAGCCGTAGAGGCAGACGGACTGACCCCGAGGAAGCCGTAGAGACAGACGGACTGACCCTGAGGAAGCCGTAGAGACAGACAGATTGACCCAAAGGAAGCAGTAGAGACAGACGGACGGACCCTGAGGAAGCTGTAGAGACAGACAGATTGATTCTGAGGAAGCCGTAGAGACAGACGGACTGACCCTGAGGAAGCCGTAGAGACAGATGGACATCCAGTTGGTGAGAAGCTTCTCTACGATGGACTCGGTACGTCGCAGCATGAGTTTGGGCTGGGAGTTACTGGGCTGCTCCATCAGAGCCCTGAGTAGTTCCTCCATCACCTGGGTCAGGTAGGGGAGGTCACCGTGGAGGGACACGGTCAGCAGGGAGGCCACCGCACACCTTGTAGGACACAACATACCTCAGACTTATGACATCTCTATTACCTGCTATACACGCCAACCTGCTCATCCATAATGACTTAAATGACACCTAAAACATTTCTACTGTACTATATACAGTACATTAACCTTATCTGTCGTATATCCTATACCCAAACCAGCTAAGTGACACTTGGCCTAAATTGTGTCCTGTCCTGTCCTCACTGACTCACTTCTCCTTGACGTTGAAGTTCTTCTGCTCCTCCAGAGCGTGGACGAAGGAGGTGAGGAACACTTGATCCCGGATCAGTCTGGACAGGGCCTGACAGCTCTCGTCTGGCTGCACCTTCACCGCGTCCTGACCACAGGACAGATGTTAGCTACTTATGGAAATCTATTACATCCTCCGTTTCCCTTCCAGTCATTGATAAAGTCACGTTATGGCAATCAGACGAGCAGATTTCACATACGGTTCAAATCAAATCACACCTGGCCAATGTCTTTGATACAGGAGGTCATCACAGGTCCACCCTAATAGAAACAATAGGACAAACTATGAACATAAAAACACAACCTGTCTGTCCATTTAATACAACATTTCTTATTTTAAAGCAGACTGTATTAGGTATACTGCATTGACTCTGTTCTGTGCTCTGCTCCTACGTACGTCAGGGAAGAAGATCCTGGAAGCAAAGTGCTTGTAGTCCAAGAAAGGGATGGCTCCAACGTTCTCAATTAAATCACACTTTTCCGTCTGCATATCCACAAATCCTAGAGAACAGAAGGGTAAGTAAAGGTGTTTCTTTTTGGTGTAACTATACCGTATGAACCCTATGTGTGAATTGCATGTGGGTGGTAGTCATGGGCCTTGACTCTGTTAAAATCCATTTATGATGCCAATTTGGTGCATCAGTGAGTATGAGTGTGTGTGTGTCTGTGTGTGATTTAAGAATATAAATCAAGGTTGGTGTGTCCACGATGACTGACCTTGTCTGATGTCATTTCTGATGTCACACTCCAGCTGATCCAGCTGCTTGTTCATTTGTGCCGCCATTTTCCTCTGTTTATTGTAGGAATACAACACCACACCTGATCAGGACAGGAGAAGAGCTTTATTCACACACACACACACACCACCATACCTAAACCTATTCAACCAAACCAGGTCAGACCTAATTTCAGAACCCAGAACCAAATCTTGTGTGCCAGCTACTTGATTGGACATTTACAGTTTGTCATGAGACACTAAGTCAAAACAAAGTTGATAAAGGTGAATACTTACCCACAATGACCACAATGACGATGGGTATAAGCACAAGGATGATTAGCAGTGAAGGTGCAGCTTGTTTTGGCAAAAGTATTTTGGTGAAGTTTCCAACTCTTATCTGAAAAACAAGCACATCATAATGCATGTTGACTGTAAAATACTATTTCCAAGGACAGTTCTGATTCGGAGTTTCCAAGAGCAATTAACAGCCTTTTTGAATTTATCTAAATAAGAGGTTTACCCTCAGTGAATTGATGTTAAAGTTGGGAGTGTTCTTTATCTCACAGATGACAGAGTCAGTCTCGTTGCTCGTCTCGATGGTGTCCATGACACACTCTACATCATGGTTCTCCTCCTGAACACCAAACACTAAGATCTCTTCTGTGGTGATATTCAACTTGTCAGCCCTTTTCTGAAATAAAAATAAAAATAGAAATGGAATGTGTGTGTATGAATGAATGAGAAAGAGAGAGGGAGTGTGCTACCAAAATGCATATGTGTGTGTATCCGTGCCTCCATGCATGTGCATGTGTGTATACCTCAATGGTGACACGCATGTCATTTCCTGTCTTGATTGCGGTGTAGCTGGTGAATTCTGGGTCGGGATGGTAGGTGAACTGTGATGAGCAGGCCAGTGTCTGATTGGCCACTCTCAGAGACACTGTGGAGGTGACTGGCTGGTTTATGTGTTCAAAGGGAGGTGTGTGGTACCACAGAGTCTAAAAACACCAACAACATGAATTAGAATACCTCAGAAATTGAGGCCCCCATGACTGATTTCTGTGTTGTGTGAAGGTGAAAGTTTGGTGAGGTGTGTGTATATTAGGTTCATATTAGGTTGCTGACTGGTTACGTGAGGGGTAAAGACATGACGCTTAGTCAAGAAATCAATTAAATCAGTCTGTTAAGATGCCTACCCCAGAGCTGTATTTGGTTTGGATTGTCTGAGGGGCGTGGTCATGAACAACCTCCTCCACAAACTCCAGATGGGACCCGTGGACCTTGATCTTCCTCTTCCCACTGCAGGACACATACAAAATCAACCAATCAGAGGAGGGTTGTTGGTCACACCTAGCGTGCCGATGGGAATTGTAGTCATGTCTAAACCACATTATTTAAATAAGCCAGAGGAAGAAAAAAAAGTTGTAATACAAAACAAAGCATTTGACAGAATAAATTAAGTAAAACTAGCTAACCAAGCATGAAGAATCTGCTTTAGAGAGCTACCAAAAGCAAAAAGGGAAGCCAGTGCTGAGCAGCTGAGAGAAAGAGGGAAATGAAACATCTATTAAAACACACAATGAAGCAACTTCTGGGAAGCGGCCCACTTTCTTTTCCCATCAGACAACACCATGGCCAGTAGCCATATGTGGAAACGAGTTACAGGCATGTTTCTTAACCTCTGTATAGCTTGTGTGTGTGTGTGTATATATAACAATTCTGATCATATGTGCATACGTATGTGGGTGTGTTTGTGTGTGTTTTTACCTAGCCCAGGTAGTGCTTGGTGTTAGCCCAGTGCAGGATGGTGAGGACCCATAGGTGACAGTGGCCTTGCCCAGACAGCGACCGTCTGGCAGCACGGCACACACACTGACAGAACCTTTGTCTCCACTGGGGATGTGGAACGTCAGACTGGATCCAGTGTGGTTCCACACTGGAGACCTGACCATGTGATACACACACTACACAGGTTAGATACACACTTTACAAAAACACAGTGGTAAGGCATTGGGTTTTCATGAATGAATTGAGCACCAGTGGAAAAAACCCATCTAAATCATTGTTTAAAAGCATTGATTTAAATAATCCACGTTTTATGTATCTCAAAAAATCATGTTTGCATCATTAGAAAACAAATCATATTCAACCGATTGTCCACTTTGACTCACTCCTTGAGACTGCAGTTCATGTGCCCTTGGATGCGAACCTTGGTCACATGATCCAGGTTCTCTCCATTCATCAAGGCATGGTTTCTCCCATGGAAGGACAGAACACTGGGCTCTATGGAAAAGATCACTGGCTCCTAACAAACAAACAGACACAGAGACAGACACAGACAATATTTCTGATAAAGACAAGTGAAACTAAATATGTGTTTGTGGCTGTAGGCTTGGTCTTTAGTTTTGGTAATTAATGATGAGTGACAAAGTTAGAGGCATAAATATCATACCCCCCAAAAATGCTAACCTCCCCTTTTATTGTAATGGTGAGAGGTTAGCATGTCTTGGGGGTATGACATTTGTGCATCTGTAACTTTGTCACATTATTCCCGATTCATTCAGTATTATTTGTAATCATAGTAGAATCCACATTAATGTAGAAGTGTTTAGAAACATTCTACTCTTATTTACAATAAAAGTGACTCCGAAATTACTTACGAAATTACTTACGAAATGTAATTACGAATTTACATTAATTTCAATTGGGCCAAAAAAATATCTGAAACAACCAAAACAAACAGAAAATATGGGACTGAAATACTAAACTTTTGACAACTTTAATATACATACAGATAAGTGAATTTCTCCCAATACTTTTGGTCCCCTAAAATGGTGGGACTATGTACAAAAAGTGCTGTAATTTCTAAATTGTTCACCCAATATGGATGAAAATACCCTCAAATTAAAGCTGATAGTCTGCACTTTAACTTCGTAGTCATTGTATCATTTTAAATCCAAAGTGCTGAGCCAAAACAACAAAAAATGTGTCACTGTCCCAATACTTTTGGAGTTCACTGTATGTAATTATGATGGATGGTTTGAAATCTACTACTACTGCCCCGAGGCAAAGTCATGTGATCCATGATCCCCACTGCAAGAGGTATGATGACTTGACTCAGAGACAAATATCTTCTTACTACATATATATATATATATATATATATATATATATATATATATATATATATATATATATATATATATATATATATATATAACCTTTTTGATCCGCCTGGTTGAGATAAAATCTCTATTTTACGAGTGATCTATATGTAGGATGCCCAGATCTATGAATATTGCTCTGTCTAACTGAATATAGTATCTTGGCATTGGTAGATATCCATTTGAGTGTCTTCATTTTGTCCTCAATCTTAGCTTTCGAGAGCGAGTGTGAGAGAGTGAGGTTTGATAAGGCCAAAGGAACATTATGACACTTTGCAAACACCAAACCCTATAAGGAACAAACACTTCCTTCACCACCAAACACACACAGCTATATTCATCACATCTAATTCAATTATTCACATTTCATTCAAACTGTGAGGAGCATCATAACAAAGTAATCCCATTAAAACATCTCAAATACAGACACTATAATGAATCTTTCGGGGTTATTAAATTTCAGATGTTAACACTGTTTTAGCTGTTGAAATAAGTTATGTATGTATGTATGTATGTATGTATGTATGTATGTATGTATGTATGTATGTATGTATGTATGTATGTATGTATGTATGTATGTATGTATGTATGTATGTATGTATGTATGTATGTATGTATGTATGTATGTATGTATGTATGTATGTATGTATGTATGTACAGTAAGTAGCTTACGACACACGTGTGAACACATATTTGCTTTGGTAGTGTATAGGTTGTAGTGACCATATACAAGAATGCTTTGTCCTTGTCACATAACAGATGTCCTAAGCTATTTGATAGGTACTTTGCATGAAATGACTGTGCCGGCAATGTCACCGTGAAAATCTCAGACCACTTCAAGTCCACTCTGTGTCACGTGCAGACACACACGCACACTTGCGCACAAAAAACCCCACATACATACGAACTTAGTTCCCTGTTCTGAGATCAAACTTCCCTATAAGGGACATAAGATCCACTGAGAGATGCTGATGAAGAGGAAAAGGCTGTGATCAGCAGGATGGACTTACAGAGTAGTTCAAACCTGACTGGCTGAGTCTGCACACGTCCTGGGGAAGGAAGTGAGAGAGGGTTGATGAACAAGATACAGGAACACACATGGTGAAGAAGTTGCGAGATGAACACCCTCAAATACGGGGTGTGTGTGTGTGTGTGTGAGAGAGAGAGAGAGAGAGAGAGAGAGAGAGAGAGAGAGAGAGAGAGAGAGAGAGAGAGATACCTGTATGGGGTCTGAGTTGGCAGACCTGGTTGTCCAGGAGCAGACATCATTACTCCAGCTACATCCAGCTGTCATGCACTGAGAACACCTGAGAGACACAGAGACAGGAATAAGAATACTACACTGAGTTTAATCATAAACATGTGTACCATCTGTTACTCAAGCAAAATGTGGACTAACAAATCTATAACATACAGAAAGGCAAGTGTGTAACACAATCTGCCCAACATATCATTTAAAAGATGTATTTAGAGTAAATATTGAAGTAGGTCTAAACAAGTAGGTTGAAACATAGCTATATGATGGTGCTGAGGCGTAGTATGACAGATCTGGGATTTCTGACTGACAGGGCAGAGGTAGGTGGTCCAGTGATGTCTGAACAGTTTGTGAGCATCAGTTTCTCAGCAAGGTTCTGCTTCCCCACTCTTATCTTCACTGTGACATTCAAACCTATGTGGGAGAACACAGGGAAACAATCTCTAAGCAAGATGCTCCATTTTGTCAATGGGAAATGTACAGGAGAGTTAGAAGGTGAAAGGTTACCTTCAGCAGGAAGCTGGTCGCTGGAGAACAGGCAGGAGCATTGCGGAAAAGCTGGAGCGGGACTTGTCCTGTCACACAGATCACCTCTTTTATTGAAGAAGTTACAGGTAAAGGTGAGACTTCCTGTCCCATTCACATTCAGGTGGACCTTGACAGTGAGTGTGATCTTCTCTCCACTGCTGCTCTTCTCCACCTGGTAAGAGACCATGTTCTGTTGTTGGGAGTCCTCAGAGATGGAGATCCAGGCTGAAGGCTGAAGGCAGTCATCCTGAAACGAACATCTAGATCACATCACATAGAGGGGTCAGGCTGAGCAGGTTTAGGGTGACACAGATAAACAGGACAAGTTTGGAGTCATTTAGAAATGTCATGGTTTTTTTTCTAAGAAAAGCTATTTTTTTGTCCATTAAAATAACATCAAATTGATCAGAAATACAGTGTAGACATTGTTAATGTCGTAAATGATTATTGTAGCTGGAAATGTCTGTTTTTTAAAACAAAAAACACCAGTCTCAATGCCAACAGTGAAGAGGTGACTCCGGGATGCTGGCCTTCTAGGCAGAGTTGCAAAGAAAAAGCCATATCTCAGACTGGCCAATAAAAAATAAAGATTACGATGGGCAAAAGAACACAGACACTGGACAGAGGAACTCTGCCTAGATGGCCAGCATCCCGGAGTCACCTCTTCACTGTTGACGTTGAGACTGGTGTTTTGCGGGTACTATTTAATGAAGCTGCCAGTTGAGAACTTGTGAGGCACCTATTTCTCAAACTAGACACCAGTGTACTTGTCCTCTTGCTCAGTTGTGCACCGGGGCCTCCCACTCCTCTTTCTATTCTGGTTAGAGCCAGTTTGTGCTGTCCTGTGAAGTGAGTAGTACACAGCGTTGTACGAGATCTTCAGTTTCTTGTCAATTTCTCACATGGAATAGCCTTCATTTCTCAGAACAAGAATAGACTGATGAGTTTCAGAAGAAAGGTCTTTGTTTCTGGCCATCTTGAGCCTGTAATCAAACCCACAAATGCTGTAGCTCCAGATACTCAACTAGTCTAAAGAAGGCCAGTTGTATTGCTTCTTTAATCAGAACAACAGTTTTCAGCTGTGCTAACATAATTGCAAAAGGGTTTTCTAATGATCAATTAGCTTTTTAAAATGATAAACTTGGATTAGCTAACACAACGTGCCATTGGAACACAGGAGTGATGGTTGCTGATAATGGGCCTCTGTACGCCTATGTAGATATTCTATAAAAAAATCAGCCGTTTCCAGCTTTTCATTTACAACATTAACAATGTCTACACTGTATTTCTGATCAATTTGATGTTATTTTAATGGACAACAAAATGGCTTTTCTTTCAAAAACAAGGACATTTCTAAGTGACCCCAAACTTTTGAACGGTAGTGTATATTCACAGGAAGTTTCATCTATAGTGCCACGTTTATTTTAAGAAGCTCTGGGTGATAGAGGAAATGCCCTTTGTTCTACCACTCTGAATTTGTAAAAATCAAGATCATATGATATTAAAAAACCTGGGCCGAGGTATGTCATTAACACAGACAAACCAACTGTCCTCATTGAATTACATTGAAATGACTGCCACTGTTGATCTTCATAACAAGAATTAAAAAGTACATTTTAGAAAAGAAAATATGTGACATCATAAAGAAATCTCTATATAGCGTAAGTTGTAGAAGTGTGTAGTTGTGGTTCTTGTGACTGACCTTGACTCACACCAGCCACAGAAGGGGTCCTGAGCAGACCAACAGTCCTTCAGACTCTTGTGTTCACTGCACTGAGCCACAGGCACACGCATCATCTACAACAAACACACAATATTATGTCCTGGGTCCTATTTCAGAATGCTTGTACTGTATAATATTTATCTCTGTGTACAGTAGAACTTACCTGGTTCCTCAGTGCCATGTACACATGTTTGCGGTCCACTGGATCCAGGTGCATCTTGGGAAACACACGGCGGTCGTCATCTGAATTGTAGAGCACTCTGGGACAGGCAGGTTTGTAGGCCTTGTCTACAGCAAGCTGACATGGGACAGAGAGTGACACTTTAATAACATCTCTCTGTAGATTGACACATAACACTCACAAACCACAATACATAACATTGCCCTAGGAAATCCCCTATACTGCAGCTGTAAATATCAGTTGACCACACACATTCTCTCTGTCAACAAGAGTATGAATTTGATGATGATGATACATGATAGACTAACAATCACTGATGTGTAGTGGTGACCAAACCCCTGTCTGGTTTGTTAGAGTGTACTGCATGGTGGTGATATTTCTGTTAGAAACATGCAGGGGATTTGGCTGGATTATTAAAGCTTTCCAGGGACAACACTGCACAAAGGAGACTATTGTGCCTAATAAAGTAACTGTGGGTTTTCTCCAGGCTAATTTAGACCTCGGTAAAAAAAAATGCTGTTATTCTGTTGTATGAGTATCTGTGTGTTCAAGGGAGAAATAAGGACACGAGAAGGGTGTTATGAGGCCAGTGTGTGTGTGTGTGTGTGTGTGTGTATGTGTGTGTGTGTGTGTTGAGTTCTCATAACTGTGTTCCACAGACCTTGATGAGTTGTCCGTCTCCTGTCCCAATGAAGAACACCAGCCAGGAGTTGTGTCTCACTGCCAACACTGATGTCATGGAGCTGTATCTAAACACCACTGCTTCTGGATGCAGGTCCTGGGTGGTACCCGTTGGCAATGCCTGGAGCAGCATACATATCCGTGTTAAAGACAATCTCAACACATTTGCTAAGAAATTAGGGTAACGATAATGATAGTGTCTTTGTTATGGTGTTGGTTATAAACCATACATAAAATCATCATCATCTCACCAACCTCTGCACAGCCTTTATAGCAGAAGTCTGGGTCATTGTATTTGAGTTGAGGCCCTGTAGAGCTGATGTTATAGATGGCCAGCACGGTGTTGATGGGGTCGCTTGTGTTACCAGCCGTGAACACACCTGCCCAGAGCACCTGCCCATGGAGCCCACCAGAACCTTGAATCACAGAGGAAGACAGGAGCTCCCGCCGCTCCGTGTTTCCACAGCATTTGAGTGTTGCACCTTGGAAGTGTCTCAAAGTATTTGTTTTACTGTTCTCGCTCTTGAACAAAATAACTCGAACTTGACGCTCTTGGGGAACGTTCGAGAACACGTAGATGTGTGAATTACTCTGAAAGCCGTCCACAAACTGAAAGTTCTCCTTTTGTCTGGCGTCAATATACGGAGTCGTACTCTCATCTGAATGAGAAAAGATTCCCCCATGCTGTCCGTCTAGTGTATTCCGTAGGTCAAGCAACTGATCTGAATTCACACACGCTTTACGCACACGGCTCGGCAGCCTTCCAGCCATAATGTAGGAGTTCGTCCCGACATCAACAATAAAGCCAATGGTTGAATCTCCAGGGTCCAATGAACCCACTTCAATATTCTCCGAATGCACAGATTTCGAGATTTCGTTGAGATCCAGTATTTCACAGTAACCGCATTTTGTGGTTCCACAGGTGATCAAGGTCTTGTTTTTGATGAATGGCAGTAAAATGTTTACCTTAAATGGATACGTTTCATTGGAAGGGGGTGCTTCTTGGTTAGGATAAACTACATTCGGAGTATCCCTCTTTATAACTTTGGTAAAATCATGGTTCAGCTGGTAGAGTCGGTCATCCGTAACGACGTATACGGATCGGTCACTAATGGCAAAGTCGCGGACGTCTCCATCAAATGTGAGATTCTCCTGGCCCCAACCCCAGTCCACACAGGCGAGGAGAACCCCCCAGAAAACAGCCTTCATCTCGTATGTCATGTAGTCAGTCAAGCCTGAGAGAGTGCATGGTAAACTCTGTTCTGCGCCTCTGATGCCACTGTCCTACTGTGCCGAAGGCCAATTAAAGGGATTGCGTAAAAGCGCACAGTGGATGGATGCTGCAACTATGTGTTAACTTTAGGTCATTCAATTTAGTAGCGGCGGTTATGTACTGAGACTCAGATTTCCGTGTTTAACTCTCTACTGTGATGTCAAGATAAACGTTAGTTCCCTACCTTTCAATCTCAGCAGAGGGTGTTGCAGTAACATCGTTGTTTGGATGTTTCCAAAACGTCTCCAAACGGGCATTTCTGGTAATGCCTATATTGCCTATTCAAATGTCAGTGTCAACATCACCATCACCTATATGATTATTGAGATTGAAATACTTTGTTTAAATAATAAAATACTTAACCGAGAGTGAATGCCTCAAACATTACAATGATGTCCTCATGATCCCAAGGGGGGCATTTATGTTCGGTCCTTCACTGCGTTCTGGTGGAGAAAGTGTTACATTACTAGACAAAATTCTACCCCAAAGACTGGCATGCAGTGGTGTAAAGTACTTAAGTAAAATACACCAAAAACTTCAGTTGTATCAGTACTTTATTTATGTTTGACAACTTTTACTCCACTACATTCCTAAAGAAAATAGTTTTTACTCTATTCATTTTCCCTGACACTCAAAAGTACTTGTTACATTTTAAATGCTTAGCAGGACAGGAACATTGTCAAATTCACACTTATCAAGATAATGTCCCTGGTCATCCCTGCCTCTGATCTGGCGGACTCACTAAATAGAAATGCTTTGTGTGTAAATTATTTCTGAGTGTTGAAGTGTGCCTCTGGCTTCCTTAATATAAGACATTTGAAATTATTTATGATTTAACTTTTGATACTTAAATATATTTAAAACCAAATACTTCTATTCAAGTAGTATTTGACTGGGTAACTTCACTTGAGTCTTTTTCTATTAAGGTATCTTTACATTTACTCAAGTGTGACAATTGGTCACTTTTTCTTCCACTGCTGGCATTATGTACACCAGAATCTACTCGCGTACCAGGTCTTGAATTAAGATATAGTTACAAGTCTATTTGCGCCCGTACTGGATGGAAACCACAAGTGTAATGGCTGTGTTCAAATACAATGGCACTTATAAATGAAGATCCTCTAAACACCACCAAACAGGGAAACAGATCCCAATCAAATGTTATTTGACGTGCTCCACTAAGGCAGTTATTTATCTTATAACTTGTCATTGTGGTAAGAATTATGTGGGTAAAACAAAGCTCGAATTAAAAAGCACGAATCTCGGAGCATTTTAGCGCCATCAGGTGGTCAAAAACTAAATTTACCCAGTTGCGGCCCACTTCTTGGAAGCAACCACTGGATTTCGTTATATCGGCATCGAACGTGTCACCCTCTCTAGGAGAGGGGGTGAACTCGACGATTTATTGTTAAACGAGAGGCTGCCTGGATCTTTCATTTAAAGACTCTTGCTCCCTTCCGTCTCAATGTAGACTTGTATCTTAAGCCATTCTTGTGATTCTTGTGATTTTGCTATTGTAAATGTTTGTAGGCTTATGTAGCCAAATTGTATCTATGATCATATGCTATCCTTTCATGTTTTTGGTATGTTATTTTTACATCTGAGAATGTACCAATGATATCAGGCCACACCCTGCCATGATTAGACACCTGTGTCTGTTTTTTGACACTATATAAACTAGTCACCCCGCAGTGTTTGTCATTATACCCTGATGAAGACACCTTGTTTGTCGAAACGTTGGTTATTAGGTTATTCAATTATTGCGTCTGAGCTCCTAGTGTCCAGATCTCCGTTAATTTTACAAGTTGAAAGGTAACAGCCACCTCTAAGATGTTTTTATTTTTATTGTTTATGTTCAAACAATACATGTAACAAAAAGTGAAATCTTGCACTATGATACTTTTTGAAAGGTTACATTCACACACATTCATCTGTCCCCATAGCCATGGTAAATAAGGGTGCTGCAGCTCCCCCTGATGAACTGGGCCTTGATTACTCCTGCATGAGCGGAGAAAAAGACCCCGTCACTTGATACAGGACTCAATATTGAGAATGGGCCCATGGCATCCCTCAGCTCTCTCTAGATTGGGGGTCATAAAGCTTAAAGTGCTCCAACTCTCCACAAGGTCCTATAAGTAAGTAGCCTTGGCTTCTGCAAGCCAGAACAATTCATAGGAACAGGATCTCCTGTTTCTGTATCGTGAGGCAGCTTGATGTACACGTCCACCCGCTGGAGACGACTCTAGTCTAGCGCAGGGCCTTCCCAACGATCTCCTTAATTACAATTTCCAAAAATGTAAGACCTATTTCATCCAAGAATAATGGAGGAGAAGGCGATTTACACTGGAGTAAGATCAACCACGTTGCCAACATACTTGCGAAGACTCAAAGGACAGTCTTCTATGTTGACCTCAGAATGCAGGTTCCTTCCAGACCTAATAGCAGATTAAATCAAGCAAAAGAGAAAGAAAACTGAAAATAATTAATTAAACAAAGTAAAGATATATATTTCCCTCAGGAATTGTTGGGATAGTGAAGCAAACAATGTCTATAAAGTGTAGACTGTCAGCTTTAATTTGAGGTTATTTCCATCCATGTATAAAAATATAAAACTGAAATATCACATAAATAAACATATTTACATAAGTATTCAGACCCGTTACTCAGTACTTTGTTGAAGCACCTTTGGCCTCAAGTCTTCTTGGGTATGATGCTACAACCTTGGCACACCTGTATTTGCGGATTTCTTCCATTCTTCTCTGCAGATCCTCTCAAGCTCTGTCAGGTTGGATGGGGAGTGTCGCTTCACAGCTATTTTCAGGTTTCTCCAGAGATTTTCAATCAGGTTAAATTCCTGGCTCTGGCTGGGCCACAAGGACATTCAGAGACTTGTCTTGAAGCCACTCCTGCTTTTTATTGGTTGTGTACTTAGGGTCATTGTCCTGTTGGAAGGTGAACCTTCACCCCAGTCCTGAATGCTCTGGAGAAGGTTTTCATCAAGGATCTCTGTACATTGCTCTGTTCGTCTTTCCCTTAATGACCGCCCGCTTGGATGTGTGTCGGTCATGTGCCTTTTACTGAGGAGTGGCTTCCGTCTGGCCACTACCATAAAGGCCTGATTGGTGGAGTGCTGCAGAGATGGTTGTGCTTCTGGAAGGTTCTCCCATCTCCACAGAGGAACTCCAGAGCTCTGTCAGAGGGACCATCGGGTTCGGGTTCTTGGTCACCTCCCTAACCAAGGCCCTTCTGTTAGATGAGTTTAGTTCTTATGTGTTCATTAACCAATTCAATTAAAACACTCTGTCCGTTTCTAAGGTTTTGTAAGGTTCTTATTTGCATAAAATGCACAGAGACCAGCCACCAAAATTAGCCAATTGCGTTTATTCTCGAGAGCTCTGGTCATAATACCATGTACATTGGTTTATATACCTCACATTTCGTCATAAATGTCCCTCCTCCTCTCAGATACAATGGCAATATACTACACAAGACTTCTCACATTGTCTGCCACCTGTTAAACAATCTACTACAAGCCCAAGGTCTCTATTCCTGAATGAATAGTGAATAATGATGAGCGAGAAAGTAAACCCCACAAATATTTTTGCATCCACTGTTATTGTAATGGTGAGAGGTTAGCATGTCTTGATGGTATGATACACTATATTTACACACAAAAGTATGTGGACAACCCTTCAAGTTAGTTGATTTGGCTGTTTCAGCCACACCCGTTGCCAACAGCTGTATAAAATCGAGCACACCACAAACATAGGCAGTATAATTACTTTACTGAAGTGCTCATAGACTTTCAATGTGGCATCGTCATAGGATGCCACCTTTCCAACAAGTTAGTTCGTCGAATTTCTGCCCTGCTAGAGCTGCCCCGTTCAACTGCAAGTGCTGTTATTGTGAAATGGAAGCGTCTAGGAGCAACAAAGTCTCAGCCGCAAAATCCTAGTCCACACAAGCTCACAGAACGGGGACCGCCGAGTGCTGAAGCGCATAAAAATTGTCTGTCCTCAGTTGCAACACTCACTACCAAGTTCCAAACTGCCTCTGGAAGCAACGTCTGCACAAGAACTGTTTATCATGAGCTTCATGAAAAGGGTTTCCATGGCTGAGCAGCCTAAGATCACCATACATTATGCCAAGCGTCGGCTGGAGTGGCGTAAAGGTCACCGCCATTGGACTCTGGAGCAGTGGAAACACGTTCTCTGGAGTGATGAGTCACACTTTACCATCTGGCAGTCTGACAGACGAATCTGGGTTTGGCAGATGCCAGGAGAACGATACCTGCTCGAATGCATAGTGACAACTGTAAAGTTTGGTGGAGGAGGAATAATAGTCAGGGGCTGTTTAAGGTTCGGGCTACGGCCCTTAGTTCCAGCTACAGCATAAACTTACATTCTAGATGGTTCTGTGCTTCCAAATTTGTTTCAACAGTGGGGAAGGCCCTTTGCTGTTTCAGAATGAATGCCCCCGTGCGTGGTGAGTGGCAAAGGAGGCACGTGAAGTTAGTGCCAAGGGCATCACAACACACACCAAATCCAATCAAAGTTTATTTGTCACGTGCACTGAATACAACAGTTGTATTCACCTTACAGTGAAATGCTTACTTACAGGCTCTAACCGATAGTGCAAAAAAGGTTTTAGGTGAACAATAGGTAATTAAAGAAATAAAACAACAGTAAAAGACAGGCTATATACAGTAGCGAGGCTATAAAAGTAGCGAGGCTACATACAGACACTGGTTAGTCAGGCTGATTGAGGTAGTATGTACATGCAGATATGGTTAAAGTGACTATGCATATATGATGAACAGAGCGTAAAAGAGGGGTTGGCGGGTGGTGGGACACAATGCAGATAGCCCGGTTAGCCAATGTGCAGGAGAACTGGTTGGTCGGCCCAATTGAGGTAGTATGTACATGAATGTATAGTTAAAGTGTCTATGCATATATGATAAACAGAGAGTAGCAGCAGCGTAAAAATAGGGTTTGGGGGGGGGGGGGGGGGGGGCACACAATGCAAATAGTCCGGGTAGCCATCTGTTACCTGTTCATGAGTCTTATGGCTTGGGGGTAAAAACTGTTGAGAAGCCTTTTTGTCTTAGTTTGGCACTCCGGTACCGCTTGTCATGCGGAGGTAGAGAGAACAGTCTATGACTGGGGTGGCTGGGGTCTTTGACAATTTTTAGGGCCTTCCTCTGACAACGCCTGGTGTAGAGGTCCTGGATGGCAGGCAGCTTAGCCCCAGTGATGTACTAGGCCGTATGCACTACCCTCTGTAGTGCCTTGCGGTCAGAGGCTGAGCAGTTGCCGTACCAGGCAGTGATGCAACCAGTCAGGATGCTCTCGATGTTGCAGCTGTAGAACCTTTTGAGAATCTCATGATCCATGCCAAATCTTTTTAGTTTCCTGAGGGGGAATAGGCTTTGTTGTGCCCTCTTCAAGACTAGCTTGGTGTGTTTGGACCCTTCTAGTTTGTTGTTGATGTGGACACAGAGGAACTTGAAGCTCTCAACCTGCTCCACTACAGCCCCGTCGATGAGAATGGGGGCGTGCTCGGTCCTCCTTTTCCTGTAGTCCACAATCATCCCCATCTCCACACCTAAAACTAGGAGCCTGATTCAATAGTACATCTTAAATAAGTAACCACATTTAAAAACTACCGAAAACCATGAGAATGAAGCTGAAGTAAGGAATACTTGCCAACGACGACTATTGAGATGATGGGTATAAGCAGAAAGAGTCTTAGCAGTACAGTATGTGTTGAATCAAGGTTTATTGTGACATTGCCTGTAACGTCTCATGTGCTGGTGAGAGAGTCAGGCACAGGACAGCAGATGCGAGTAAAACAAATGTGCTTTACTCAAAAAAGACAAATATATAAAGTAACATCTTGAGCACACACAGACGGACCGAAATTACAATAAACAATCACTCACAAAAACCATGTGGGGAACAGAGGGTTAAATAATTAACACGTGATTGTGGGATTGACAACAGGTGTGTGAAACAAAGACAAAACAAATGGAAAATGAAAAGTGGATCGGCAGTAGCTAGAAAGCCGGTGACGTCGACCGCCGAACTCCACCCGAACAAGGAGAGGGACCGACTTTGGCGGAAGTCGTGACATTGCCAACTCTTATCTGATGAACGAAGACAACATAATGCATGATTATTGTTCACTATTTCCAAGGACAGTGTTCCAGTGAAACTAATAAAATGGTGGGTTGAGGTTTCATCGGAATAAGATTTTTACCTTCACTGACTTGATGTTAGCGTGTTCTTTATCTCACAGATGACAGAGTCAGTCCCTTTCCTCGTATCGATGGTGTCCATGACACACTCTACATCCTGGTTCTCCTCCTGAACAACCAACACTGAGATCTCTGCTGTGGTGATGTTCAACTTGTCAGGATCGGGATGGTAGGTGAGCTGTGATGAGCAGGCCAGTGTCTGATTGGCCACTCTCAGAGACACAGTGGAGGTGACTGGCTGGTTAATGTGTTCAAAGGGAGGTGTGTGGTACCACAGAGTCTAAAAACACCAACAACATGAATTAGAATACCTCAGATATTGAGGCCCCCATGACTGATTTCTGTGTTGTGTGAAGGTGAAAGTTTGGGGAAGTGTGTGTATATTAGGTTCATATTAGGTTGCTGACTGGTTACGTGAGGGGTAAAGACATGACGCTTAGTCAAGAAATCAATTAAATCAGTCTGTTAAGATGCCTACCCCAGAGCTGTAGGTGGTATGGATGGTCTGAGGGGCGTGGTCATGAACAACCCCCCCCCACAAACTCCAGATGGGATCCGTGGACCTTTCCTCTTCCCACTGCAGGACACATACAAAATCCACCAATCAGAGGAGGGTTGTTGGTCACACCTAGCGTGCTGATGGGAATTGTAGTCATGTCTAAACCACATTATTTGAATAAGCCAGTGGAAAACAAAGTTGTAACAATTTTTTTAAAACAATAAATAAAGTATGTAAAAAAACAGCTTGCCACACCCACTTTCTTTCCCCAGCAGACAACACCACAGCCAGTAGCCATTTATAGAAAAGAGTTAAAGGCATGCTTCTTAACCTCTGTATAGCTCGTTCCAAAGGTGAACCCATGTTGTTGGATCTTAAACGTGTGTGAATTGCTATAGAAATGCAAATTGATGTGTGTGTGTGCGTGCACATGCATTCGATCTAGCAACCTTTCGATTACTGACCCATCAAAGCTAAACTAAATAATTTCTATACACTAGATATTTCTGTGGCCCTAGGCTTGGTTTTTAGTTTTGGTGATTTAAATCTGCTCTGTTAATTTATTTAATGAACCAGTGTTAATCAAGGACACAAACAGTGGATACTGTATGTAATTATAATGGATGGTTTGAAATCTACTACTACTGACCCCTGGGCACAATCATGTGATCCATTATCCCAGCATGCGTGCATGTCAAAGACCCCAGCCACCCCAGTCATAGACTGTTCTCTCTACCTCCGCATGGCAAGCGGTACCGGAGTGCCAAACTAGGACAAAAAGGCTTCTCAACAGTTTTTACCCCCAGTGTTAATCAAGGACACAAACAGTGGATACTGTATGTAATTATAATGGATGGTTTGAAATCTACTACTACTGACCCCTGGGCACAATCATGTGATCCATTATCCCAGCATGCGTACAGAAAACAGACAGAGTCTGTGAGTTCACCACAACCCGTTGTGCCGTAAGCATGCACACACACACACACATTTCGTAGATTTTTTTATTTCTCAATGTCTCTCAGGTGTTCTCAGTGCATGTCAGCTGGATGTAGCTGGAGTAATGATGTCTGCTCCTGGACAACCAGGCAACTCAGACCCCATACAGGTGTGACACCTTTCAATCTCAGAGGAGGATGCATCGGTAACATCGTTGTTTGAATGTTTCCAAAGGGTCTCCAAATGTGTATTTTAGGTAATGCCTACATTATCTATTCAAATGCCAGTGCCATTATCACATAGGCTAGACTTTATTGAGATTGAAATACATACTTAGATTTAACAATTAAATACTTAACTGAGAGTGCATGCCTCACACGTTACTTTTGACCTCATTGGATACTCAAAGGTGACTTTTTTTGTTTAGTCATTTGCTGCGTCCTGGTGGTGAGAATGTTACATTAGTCCTACTATGCTAACACTAGAATGTAATAGACAAATTACTAGCCTAAAGACTGGCATTATGGACACCAGAATCTACTCACATACCAGGTCTTGAATTAAGATTGGGTTAAAAATGAATAGGTAACAACCACCTAAGAAAAATATTCAATTGTTTGTGGTTCTAATTTGAAACAGGCCCACTGAACAAATCAATCAATCAATCAATCAATTAACACACACAATACAAGTAACAAAAAGTGTACGCTCACATACATCCAACTGTCCCCTGTGTGTATACTACAGCAGAAACCTCTGTAAAGGTTTAAACCTTGTACCAGAAGATGGCGCTCTAATAACAGTACAAATAGAACCCAAATGCAAGTAGCCTCGGTCAGGTTCTGTTACTGTGCTTCTATCTTCCTCCTGTTAAACAAGGACTTAAAGTCCTACTCCAGATGTTAAACCAGGACTTAAAGTCCTACTGCAGATGTTAAACCAGGACTTAAAGTCCTACTCCAGATGTTAAACCAGGACTTAAAGTCCTACTGCAGATGTTAAACCAGGACTTAAAGTCCTACTGCAGATGTTAAACCAGGACTTAAAGTCCTACTGCAGATGTTAAACCAGGACTTAAAGTCCTACTGCAGATGTTAAACCAGGACTTAAATGTGTACTGCAGATGTTAAACCAAAATCAAATAAAAAAATCTAATGTATTTATATAGCCCTTCGTACATCAGCTGATATCTCAAAGTGCTGTACAGAAACCCAGCCTAAAACCCCAAACAGCAAGCAATGCAGGTGTAGAAGCACCTGGCTAGGAAAAACCCCCTAGAAAGGCCAAAACCTAGGAAGAAACCTAGAGAGGAACCAGGCTATGTGGGGTGGCCAGTCCTCTACTGGCTGTGCCGGGTGGAGATTATAACAGAACATGGCCAAGATGTTCAAATGTTCATAAATGACCAGCATGGTCGAATAATAATAAGGCAGAACAGTTGAAACTGGAGCAGCAGCACGGCCAGGTGGACTGGGGACAGCAAGGAGTCATCATGTCAGGTAGTCCTGGGGCATGGTCCTAGGGCTCAGATCCTCCGAGAGAGAGAAAGAAAGAAAGAAGGAGAGAATTAGAGAACGCACACTTAGATTCACACAGGACACCGAATAGGACAGGAGAAGTACTCCAGATATAACAAACTGACCCTAGCCCCCGACACATAAACTACTGCAGCATAAATACTGGAGGCTGAGACAGGAGGGGTCAGGAGACACTGTGGCCCCATCCGAGGACACCCCCGGACAGGGCCAAACAGGAAGGATATAACCCCCCCCACTTTGCCAAAGCACAGCCCCCACACCACTAGAGGGATATCTTCAACCACCAACTTACCATCCTGAGACAAGGCTGAGTATAGCCCACAAAGATCTCCGCCATGGCACAACCCAAGGGGGGGCGCCAACCCAGACAGGATGACCACATCAGTGAATCAACCCACTCAGGTGACGCACCCCTTCCAGGGACGGCATGAGAGAGCCCCAGTAAGCCAGTGACTCAGCCCCTGTAATAGGGTTAGAGGCAGAGAATCCCAGTGGAAAGAGGGGAACCGGCCAGGCAGAGACAGCAAGGGCGATTCGTTGCTCCAGAGCCTTTCCGTTCACCTTCCCACTCCTGGGCCAGACTACACTCAATCATATGACCCACTGAAGAGATGAGTCTTCAGTAAAGACTTAAAGGTTGAGACCGAGTTTGCGTCTCTGACATGACCGTTCCATAAAAATGGAGCTCTATAGGAGAAAGCCCTGCCTCCAGCTGTTTGCTTAGAAATTCTAGGGACAATTAGGAGGCCTGCGTCTTGTGACCGTAGCGTACGTGTAGGTATGTACGGCAGGACCAAATTAGAGAGATAGGTAGGAGCAAGCCCATGTAATGCTTTGTAGGTTAGCAGTAAAACCTTGAAATCAGCCCTTGCTTTGACAGGAAGCCAGTGTAGAGAGGCTAGCACTGGAGTAATATGATCACATTTTTTGGTTCTAGTCAGGATTCTAGCAGCTGTATTTAGCACTAACTGAAGTTTATTTAGTGCTTTATCCGGGTAGCCAGAAAGTAGAGCATTGCAGTGGTCTAACCTAGAAGTGACAAAAGCATGGATGAATTTTTCTGCATCATTTTTGGACAGAAAGTTTCTGATTTTTGCAATGTTACGTAGATGGAAAAAAGCTGTCCTTGAAATGGTCTTGATATGTTCTTCAAAAGAGAGATCAGGGTCCAGAGTAACGCCGAGGTCCTTCACAGTTTTATTTGAGACGACTGTACAACCATTAAGATGAATTGTCAGATTCAACAGAAGATCTCTTTGTTTCTTGGGACCTAGAACAAGCATCTCTGTTTTGTCCGAGTTTAAAAGTAGAAAGTTTGCAGCCATCCACTTCCTTATGTCTGAAACACATGCTTCTAGCAAGGGCAATTTTGGGGCTTCGCCATGTTTCATTGAAATGTACAGCTGTGTCATCCGCATAGCAGTGAAAGTTAACATTATGTTTTCGAATAACATCCCCAAGAGGTAAAATATATAGTGAAAACAATAGTGGTCCTAAAACGGAACCTTGAGGAACACCGAAATTTACAGTTGATTTGTCAGAGGACGAACCATTCACAGAGACAAACTGATATCTTTCCGACAGATAAGATCTAAACCAGGCCAGAACTTGTCCGTGTAGACCAATTTGGGTTTCCAATCTCTCCAAAAGAAAGTGGTGATGGAACCACAGTAGGACTTAAAGTCCTACTGCAGATGTTAAACCAGGACTTAAAGTCCTACTCCAGTCTCCTTCTTCTCGTGGTTTTCCGGCAGACTAGATGCTTTGTTGTTGTGTGGCTGCCTGTCACAGTTCGGTAAGTGCATTGCACATTTGTTCAGAAAAAAAGGGAAATGGGGGAAAAAGGATATGTCACCAAAATCTAACCCTATATATACACAACACTATCACCAATACACCCCACCACCCCTTCCCACTACTTTGGCCCCAACAGATCATACACCAGGCCGTCCGCATGGGAGGCTGGAACCCCATCTCTCAGAACCCCCTGTAGTTCTTCTGCACTAAAATCTCTGACACCCAAAAACGTATCTGCTGCTGCTACTACCATTTCAATCTTCTGGGATCTCCTTTTCATCTGTTCGGTACAATGAATGACCATAGCAATAAAC